>NW_026775135.1:35000-187500 GCF_963082965.1 Carassius carassius | reverse complement strand
GACTCCAAATTTTATCTTCAAATAAAAGGCACTGCAATGGGCAAAAAGTTTGCCCCCTCGTACGCCAATATATTTATGGCGGACTGGGAAGAGTCTGCTTTAGCCTCAGCAGAGAAAAAACCATTTGCCTATTATAGGTTTCTGGACGACATCTGGGGTGTCTGGACTCACTCGATGGCTGATTTTGTCACTTTTACTGAACATCTGAATACACACCAAACCTCAATAAAGATCAAATTCACAGTTAATGATTCTGAGGTCAATTTCCTGGACGTCGTGTCCTATAAGGGCCCCAACTTCCTCTCCACAGGAAAGCTGGATTTTAGAGTATATTTTAAAGAGACGGATACACACTCACTCTTACATAAACACAGTTTCCACCCTAAACACACTTTCAGGGGGATTGTGAAGTCACAATTACTCAGATTTAAACGCATTTGCACAGAACAGACATTTTTCTTTACAGCAACAAACACTCTTTTCAAGGCCTTGAGACAACGCGGATACTCACGCTCTTTCTTGAGAAATATACTTAAATCTTTTGACACACCTAAATCTCTGCCTGCCCCGGACACGACAAACAGGAATAAAATTATACCTTTGGTGACACATTACTCGTGCTTCAGTACACAGCTCAACCAGGCCATTAAATCTAATTTTACTCGGTTCTTGACTTCCACAAATTTTCTACAACACCATAAACCTATCGCGGCCTATAGGAGGAACAAAAATATCTTAGATGTTTTAGTACAGAGCAAACTCCCGACTCCTTCGCCTAAAGGCCGGATAGGCAAGTGCAAATATTTCATCCCATCGAGATGGGTCAAGAACAGATTTAATGGCCAGGTTTTCAAGTTGTCTCGTTCTCTGTCACATGAGAGTGTAAATTGTATTTATCTCATATACTGTCTCAAATGTCGAAAGCAGTATGTCGGCCAGACCAAGAATGAACTGAGAGTGAGAGCATACCAACACGCACACAATATAGTACACAAAATAGAAAAACGCAGGCTCCTGGTTAAACATTTTTTGGCTCATGGCCTCGACTCCCTCCGAATCACAGGGCTCCAAACCAATCCACTATGGTCTCTGAAAGAACGCCTGAGAGCCGAGAGTAGATGGATTAAACGTTTGGATACCCTGCACCCGAGGGGACTGAATGAGACATAATTCTGAGATTTCTTTCTTCTATCTTTCTACTCTTTATTTTGCTACCCTTTTGACTCTCTTTTTTAGACTTGCACACCTCTTTTCTATGGTCAAACACACCACAACCCTAAACTTAACCGTTAGTAACCCCTATGGCTATACCCACCCTCGCCCTAAACCTACCCGTCAGTAACCCCTGTGGCTATACCCACCCTGGCCCTAAACCTACCCGTCAGTAACCCCTGTGGCTATACCCGCCCTGTCCCTAAACTTACCCAACAGTAACCACGGTGACATCACGGCCCTTAACCTAACCACTCTAACCCTGGACTACTCGGGGGGTGCGTGTCTGTGAGCTTGGCCTGGCTTGGATCGGCGTTTAGTGGTCAGTGGACGAATGGACCGAGCACAACCAGGTTCAGACCTTAGGTTTGAACCTTGGACGTTTCATTCCCCTAACTCTAACCTAACTCTAACCCTAACCCTAACTCTAACCTAACCCTAACCCTAACTAACCCTAACGTGACTAAGTCCAAAATTCCCAAAAAATACTAAGTCCAACCATATGAATAAGTCCAAAATTCCCAAAAAACACTAAGACCAACCATTGACTAAGTCCAAAATTCCCCAAAAACACTAAGTCCAACCCCCACAAAACACTAAGACCAACCATATGACTGAGTCCAAAATTCCCAAAAAACACTAAGTCCAACCCACCCAAAAACACTAAGTCCCACCCATACATTCGAAAATCAAGTAAGTGATCAACTCCATATCTCGGCACCTGGTGGCGCTAGACCGACGAAACCAAGTGCAATCGACTGGGGAGGGCCCAAGGAGTATAATAAACTACGTTTCAGCTCTCTAGCAGATACGGATCACAAGATATGGGGGGTCGATCAATTCAAAGGTGATCAATCTTCGCATTTATCCCTATAACCTAACTCTAACCCTAACCCTAACCCTAACCCTAACCTAACCCTAACTCTAATTCTAACTCTAACCCTAACCCTAACCCAGGACGTTTCATTCCCCTAACTCTAACTAACTCTAGGGTTAGGGTTAGAGTTAGGTTAGGGTTAGGGTTAGTTAGGGTTAGTTAGGGTTAGGGTTAGGAGGCATAGGGTTAGGGATAGGGATAGGGATAGGGTTAGGGTTAGGGCTGGGTTAGGGTTAGCATTTTGTCGTCAAGTCACCTTTATTTATATAGCGCTTTAACCAAAATGTATTGCGTCAAACCAACTGAACAACATTCATTAGGAAAACAGTGTGTCAATAATGCAAAATGATAGTTAAAGGCAGTTCATCATTAAATTCAGTGATGTCATCTTTGTTCAGTTTAAATAGTGTCTGTGCAATCAAGTCAACGATATCGCTGTAGATGAAGTGACCCCAACTATGCAAGCCAGAGGCGACAGGGGCAAGGAAACGAAACTCCATCAGTGACAGAATGGAGAAAAAATCCTTGGGAGAAACCAGGCTGTGTTGGGGGTCAGTTCTACTCTGACCAGACGAAACCAGCAGTTCAATTCCAGGCTGCAACAAAGTCAGATTGTGCAGAAGAATCATCTGTTTCCTGTGGTCTTGTCCTGGTGCTCCTCTGAGACGAGGTCTTTACAGGGGATCTGTATCTGGGGCTCTAGTTGTCCTGGTCTCCCCTGTCCTTCAGGGATGTAGAGGTCCTTTCTAGGTGCTGATCCACCATCTGGTCTGGATACGTACTGGATCCGGGTGACTGCAGGGGCCCCTTTGATCTGGATACAGACTGGATCTGTTGGCTAGGGTGACCTCTTAATAAGAGAGAAACAGACTAATATTAGCGTAGATGCCATTTTTCTAATGATGTAAGTACATCGGGGGTTATGGGCAGTGTTCCTGGTTCCAGTTTACTTAATTAATGCAGCCTAAAAATCCTTTAACGGATTTGGATATTAAAATCATATTAGTATGTTATGTGTAAACCAGGTTAAAGAGATGGGTCTTTAATCTTCCTTTAAACTGCAAGAGTGTGTCTGCCTCCCGAACAATTTTAGGTAGGTTATTCCAGAGTTTAGGAGCCAAATAGGAAAAGGATCTGCAGCACGCAGTTGATTTTAATATTCTAGGTATTTTCAAATTGCCTGAGTTTTGAGAACGTAGCGGACGTAGAGGATTATAATGTAAAAGGAGCTCATTCAAATACTAAGGTGCTAAACCATTCAGGGCTTTATAAGTAATAAGCAATATTTTAAAATCTATACGATTTTTCATAGGGAGCCAGTGCAGTGTTGACAGGACTGGGCTAATATGGTCATACTTCCTGGTTCTAGTAAGAACTCTTGCTGCTGCATTTTGGACTAGCTGTAGTTTGTTTACTAAGCGTGCAGAACAACCTCCCAATAAAGCATTACAATAATCTAACCTTGAGGTCATAAATGCATGGATTAACGTTTCTGCATTTTACATTGAGAGCATAGGCTGTAATTTAGATATATTTTTGAGATGGAAAAATGCAGTTTTACAAATGCTAGAAACGTGCCTTTCTAAGGAAATGTTTCAAGGGTAATGTATTAAAGATTAGTACGTTAGCACACTAACATAAGCTAAAAAATATTAACAACAGAATTGTTAGGCTACATGGGTCAGAAACAGGCTTTAAAATTAAGATAATTCAACTTAAATTCCAACAACAAAATAGGCCTTTAAACATTATTGGTCCAGGAATCCACATTTTAAATTTGCTGTCAGGATAGCTGATTTTAAACGCTAAATACAGCTATTCATCAGTGATAAAATCCTGAGAAAACTACATGGTCTTGTCCAACATATTTGGAGAAGCATTAGATAAGTATAATTTTGAACTCACCATCATGTAAATGTTTATGCAAAAACATAAGGTCTGGTAGAAGCATGATGTCCCGCATCCTCCAATCTTGACCTTTGACCATTTATGATTGTTCTAGGCTAAGTTTATAATACTTCAGACCTATTTGGTTTATTCTAACATGCATTCCAAATAATTTTTTAGCAACAGAATCAAATCAACATCTTTACTAATGACTGATGTACGTTGAAAACTCATATTAATATTAAATCTCATCCCAAAACCTTTTCTGTAGCCTTTTTAATGTGCCATTAAAAGTACACTGGTATATCTAAGGTCTACATTGTGTACTTTACAAATAAATGTACACAGCAGATGGCAGTGCTGCTCAAAAGCAACAATACATTCACAAATATCTGTTTATTTTTACTGAGTAATTTACTGTTGTGTTTAAAGGACTTATGTGTTTTTGTTTTAAAAACACTATTTTAATTATTGAGTGTTTGCTAATATTAGCATTCAGCATTTCTTAATGTTTTTCTTGTAATGTACACTATATGGTGCAGTGTGGATTTACCTTCACATTTGTCTTAGCTGAGGCTATTAGATGGCAGTCAAGCCCCAGTATAATTGAGGTGCAAAACCAATCAATGCTGCTTTGCCATCGCTCTGAGCAGCAGCCACTGGGTGCAAGATCCTGCCAAATCTCTACAGAAGCATTAACTACAAAGAATGTATGCCTCGGAGACAGGCAGGATCATGTTTGTCATGGCCTATCTCAGAAGCCAGAAAGGCTTAATCCCATACAGTAATGGCATATTACACATTCATATGGAGGTCAGCCAGGAGCATGTCTGAGCTCCTGTGATTGTGGAACTGTAATTTCACATTTGTCAGTATTGAGTAACCAGTTCAGATTCACCTGTAGCCAGTTCTTAGTCGTTCATTTACAAAATGATTACTGCAGAAACACTTAAATCTTTATGTTAAAAGAAATCTGAATATGGCTATAATTAACTATTTTATTCTGAAACTAACAGAATTATCATTATCCAAAGCTGGTCATTATGGATGGTTCTCTAGGAGGAGAACTGTCTGAGCTCACTAAGCTTTCTGAACATGAGGAAACTGAATGTCCCAATTCAGCATTTTATTTAAAAAAGTAAAAAAAATTGTTCTTTCGTACGTTACATAAGCAGAGGAGAGAGCAGTCCTCCAGAACAGCAGACAAGAGCTTCCATCACAAACAATGCCAATGGAACGACTTCATGCACATCTGGATCTGTCTGTATCAAACAACACTATGTGATGCAATATAACATCTGCATAACAAATATGAACTCTTGAAAGACAGAAAGTCAAAAAACTTATATAACATCAACAATTTTGTGTGGGTTTTTGTGGTGAGAGTTTAAAAATATTGAGGTCACAGATCTCTTCAATATAGCACAAGAGGGTTTTACTTCTGTCATATGTGACATCTCTCAACTTCTCCTTGGCCTTTAAATAAGAGCAGAAAATCAGTATTTTGTAGAAGAGTAAGAATCATATTATGAACACAGACAATGCTCTCATACAGTTATTCTCTGCTGTTCTTATGGGACATAAAACATCAGACTTTGTACATAAAGAAAACCATCATTGCCTGCTGTCTGATTTGTATCAATCATCAAAGGACAGTAAAGACACATGTAATGATGGTTGCTGGTGTCTTCTAGGAAAAAGATCAATGTAAAATATTATGATTAAATTACTGTAGAAATATCAAAAATAGTATTTTCCTAAACCCTGATCAGAAAGCAGTGAGAAAACAGGACAATGAATGCTATTTATGCATTGTGTTATTTTACATTATTTATACATTATTCAGGAATGAAAGAAATCTCTTTATGTTTGCCTGTGACAAAAAGACAAAAATGACATCAAAGTCTTGATAATAACTAAAGATAAATCAGATGCTCTACAGTTTCCATTCATTTAAAAGCAGTTTTACAGAAAATGTTATATATAAGATATAAATAACATGTATGCTATTATCAGAATTGACAGAGTCAAATGTCCATATGACGGAACTATGCAGTTCTAGTATTATACAAATCATGCAGTTGGTTAATTTCAGATATTAATTTAAGCAGAAATGATTAACACATTAAAGCAATATTAAATTAAGTGTTAATGATTACAATATACAGAACATTTTTGTTTGTTTTTATGCTGATTCAGAAGATATTGGATTAGGGTTAGGGTTATTAGGCTATGCTCTCAATGTCAAATGCAGAATTGTTAATCCATGCATTTATGACCTCAAGGTTAGATTATTGTAATGCTTTATTGGGTGGTTGTTCTGCACACTTAGTAAACAAACTACAGCTGGTCCAAAATGCAGCAGCAAGAGTTCTTACTAGAACCAGGAAGTATGACCATATTAGCCCGGTCCTGTCAACACTTCACTGGCTCCCTATCAAACATTGTATAGATTTTAAAATATTGCTTATTACTTATAAAGCCCTGAATGGTTTAGCAACTCAGTATTTGAATGAGCTCCTTTTACATTATAATCCTCTACGTCCGCTACGTTCTCAAAACTAATCTAAACTAACCTAGAATATCAAAATCAACTGCGGGCGGCAGATCCTTTTCCTGTTTGGCGCCTAAACTCTGGAATAACCTACCTAACATTGTTCGGGAGGTAGACAGACTCTTGCAGTTTAAATCTATATTAAAGACCCATATCTTTAACCTGGCTTACACATAATATACTAATATGCTTTTAAAATTCAAATCTGTTAAAAGATTTTTAGGCTGCATTAATTAGGTAAACCGGAACCAGGAACACTTCCCATAACACCCGATGTACTTGCTACACCATTAGAAGAATGGCATCTGCACCAATATTTGTCTTTTTCTCTCTTATTCCAAGATCACCGTAGCCACCAGATCCAGTCTGTGTCCAGATCAGAGGGTCACAGCAGTCAGCCGGATCCAGTACGTATCCAGCCCAGATGGTGGATCGGCATCTAGAAAGGACCTCTACAGCCCTGAAAGACAGCGGAGACCAGGACTACTAGAGCCCCAGATACATATCCCCTGTAAAGACCTTGTCTCAGATGACCACCAGGACAAGACCACAGGAAACAGATGATTCCTCTGCACAATCTGACTTTGCTGCAGCCTGGAATTGAACTACTGGTTTCGTCTGGTCAGAGGAGAACTGGCCCCCCAACTGAGCCTGGTTTTTCCCAAGGTTTTTTTTTGCCATTCTGTCAACGATGGAGTTTCGTTTCCTTGCCGCAGTCTCCTCTGGCTTGCTTAGTTGGGGTCACTTCATCTACAGCGATATCGTTGACTTGATTGCAAATAAATGCACAGACACTATTTAAACTGAACAGAGATGACATCACTGTATTCAATGATAAACTGCCTTTAACTGTCATTTTGCATTATTGACACAGTGTTTTCCTAATGAATGTTGTTCAGTTGCTTTGACGTAATGTATTTTGTTTAAAGCGCTATGTAAATAAAGATGACTTGACTTGACTTGAATTGGGTGATCTGAAGTCTTCACACACTAGATGATTTTCGAATCTTAACCAATTTTAAAATTGTGGGATACCACAGACATACAGACAGTTTGAATTTATTTTTAGCCTTATATTCATCTGAACACACACACCAGACGATCCGACTGAACAGCGTGACCACACACTTGTCAACTATAGAAATGATTTCACAGTAGCACAAGATCTCACAGAGACTCACAATATCTAACTTGACTTCAGAAGATAAACAAATAGATGACAATTTATATGGTCAACTGGCTCTTCTGTTGCGTGTTCTAATAACAGTGAAAAGCAAAGGAGAAAATAGGAATATAGGTTATATTCTTTCTCAATACTCTATTTTTGTGGCATGTTTGTGGCTGCCAAGCTCCAGCTATCAAAACACACCTGGTAGGTGATGCTTGCTTACTTTCACTGGCTATCGTGGGTATCACATTAAAGGCAGACTGATCAAGAGTCATAAATATCAAACATTATTTATATTTACAATTTGGGATCATGGAGGCTCTGATGTGAATGGGTGCAGTAGATTAATCATGATTACACCACACAATTGAGGATGTTTTGGACAACATCGGTTGCGACAAACCTCGAAACAGGCCACACCCCCATTATCCTTATGTGGTTCAAATCGAGACTTAGGTCTCTGCAGAGCAAAAGTGGGCGTTTATGAACTTGTGAGTGTTTTGGAACTGCTGGGACCTTCTAAATCATGCAATCAAAATGATCCCCCTTACCTAACCCCACCCTAAACCTTTCATGGTATCATGTAGATATCACTGTTTTCCTAATGAATGTTGTACAGTTGCTTTGACGCAATGTATTTTGTTTAAAGCGCTATATAAATAAAGGTGACTTGACTTGACGATGTTTGATAGGGAGCCAGTGCAGTGTTGACAGGACCGGGCTAATATGGTCATACTTCCTGGTTCTAGTGAAGTCAAGTCAAGTCACCTTTATTTATATAGTGCTTTAAACAAAATACATTGCATCAAAGCAACTGAACAACATTCATTAGGAAAACAGTGTGTCAATAATGCAAGATGATAGTTAAAGGCAGTTCATCATTGAATTCAGTGACGTCATCTCTGTTCAGTTTAAATAGTGTGTGTGCATTTATTTGCAATCAAGTCAACGATATCGCTGTAGATGAAGTGACCCCAACTAAGCAAGCCAGAGGCGACAGCGGCAAGGAACTGAAACTCCATTGGTGACAGAATGGAGAAAAAACCCTTGGGAGAAACCAGGCTCAGTTGGGGGGCCAGTTCTCCTCTGACCAGACGAAACCAGTAGTTCAATTCCAGGCTGCAGCAAAGTCAGATTGTGCAGAAGTACTTATTTGTTCTAGTAAGAACTCTTGCTGCTGCATTTTGGACTAGCTGTAGTTTGTTTACTAAGCGTGCAGAACAACCACCCAATAAAGCATTACTATAATCTAACCTTGAGGTCATAAATGCATGGATTAACATTTCTGCATTTGACATTGAGAGCATAGGCCGTGATTTAGATATATTTTTGAGATGGAAAAATGCAGTTTTACAAATGCTAGAAACGTGGCTTTCTAAGGAAAGATTGCGATCAAATAGCACACCTAGGTTCCTAACAGATGAAGTCTTAAAGTCCATCAAGTCCATCAAGTCTTAGACAGTGTTCTAGGTTATTACATGCAGAGTTTTTAGGTCCTATAATTAACACCTCTGTTTTTTTTTTCAGAATTTAGCAGTAAGAAATTACTCGTCATCCAGTTTTTTATATCGACTATGCATTCCATTAGTTTTTCAAATTGGTGTGTTTCACCAGGCCGCGAAGAAATATAGAGTTGAGTATCATCAGCATAACAGTGAAAGCTAACACCATGTTTCCTGATGATATCTCCCAAGGGTAACATGTAAAGCGTGAAGAGTAGCGGCCCTAGTACTGAGCCTTGAGGTACTCCATACTGCACTTGTGATCGATAGGATACATCTTCATTCACTGCTACGAACTGATGGCGGTCATATAAGTACGATTTAAACCTTGCTAATGCACTTCCATTAATGCCAACAAAGTGTTCAAGTCTATGGAAAAGAATGTTGTTGTCAATTGTGTCAAACGCAGCACTAAGATCCAATAAAACTAATAGAGAGATACAACCACGATCAGATGATAAGAGCAGATCATTTGTAACTCTAAGGAGAGCAGTATCAGTATTATGAAACGGTCTAAATCCTGACTGGAAATCCTCACATATACCATTTTTCTCTAAGAAGGAATATAATTGTGAGGATACCACCTTTTCTTTGGGGTCAAGTTGTGGTTTTTTGATGAGAGGCTTAATAACAGCCAGTTTGAAGGTTTTGGGGACATATCCTAATGACAATGAGGAATTAATAATAGTCAGAAGAGGATCTATGACTTCTGGAAGCACCTCTTTTAGGAGCTTAGATGGTATAGGGTCTAACATACATGTTGTTGGTTTAGATGATTTAACAAGTTTATACAATTCTTCCTCTCCTATAGTAGAGAATGAGTGGAACTGTTCCTCAGGGGGTCTATAGTGCACTGTCTGATGCGATACTGTAGCTGACAGCTGAATGGTTGCAATTTTATCTCTAATAGTATCAATTTTAGAAGTAAAGTAGTTCATAAAGTCAATACTGCTGTGATGTTGGGAAATGTCAATACTTGTTGAGGCTTTATTTTTCGTTAATTTAGCCACTGTATTGAATAAATACCTGGGGTTATGTTTGTTTTCTTCTAAAAGAGACGAAAAGTAATCGGATCTAACAGTTTTTAATGCTTTTCTGTAGGATAGGTTACTTTCCCGCCTAGCAATATGAAATACCTCTAGTTTTGTTTTCCTCCAGCTGCGCTCCATTTTTTGGGCTGCTCTCTTTAGGGTGCGAGTATACTCACTATACCATGGTGTCAAACTGGTTTCCTTAACCTTCTTTAAGCGTAAAGGAGCAACTGTATTTAAAATGCTAGAAAAGAGAGAGTCCGTAGTTTCTGTTACATCATCAAGTTGCTCTGAGGTTTTGAATATGCTAAGGAATTTGGATACATCAGGAAGATAACTTAAAAAGCAGTCTTTTGTGCTCTTTGTGGTTCTTCCATACTTGTAACAAGAAGTAGAATTTACAATTTTGGCTATATGAAGTTTGCACAAAACTAAATAATGATCTGAGATATCATCACTTGCCTGCATAATTTCAACACTATCAACATCAATTCCATGTGACAGTATTAAATTTAGAGTATGATTTCGACAATGAGTAGGTCCTGAAACATGTTGTCTAACACCAATAGAGCTCAGAATGTCTAAAAAGGCTGATCCCAATGCAGCTTTTTCATTATCAACATGGATATTAAAATCACCAACTATTAAAACTTTATCTGCAGCCAGAACTAACTCGGCTGTAAAATCACCAAACTATTTAATAAAGTCTGTATGGTGCCCTGGTGGCCTGTATACAGTAGCCAGTACAAACATAACAGGGGATTTATCATTAACATTTGTTTCTCTGGATAATGTTATATGAAGCACCATTACTTCAAACGAGTTATACTTGAAGCCTGCCCTCTGAGAAATCCTGAAAACTTTGTTATTGAGACACAGCTCATGATTATAACAGTAATCTTGGGGGGTGGACTCAATTAAAATAATGTAATCATCAGGTTTTAGCCAGGTTTCTGTCAAACAGATCACATCTAGATTATGGGGAAGTCGTGGCCTAATGGTTAGAGAGTCGGACTGGCAATCGAAAGGTTGTGAGTTCGAGTCTCGGGCCGGCAGGAATTGTAGGTGGGGGAGTGCATGTGGGATGTTACAGGCTATAGCAGTTTGTCTGTTTTCTTTTACTAAATATTTTCAGCTTAAAGCATGATCTGACCAGATACAGCACATGCACACGCAATGGCTTTAGCAATAACGCATACAAACAAATGTAATCTTACAGTGCTACCACATTATCAGTAGGCTATCTGATTTTGAAATATTGAAGAAATTCATTGATCTGTGTAGATAAAATAACTGACAAAAATGTACTGTTATTTTTATCACAAACAAAATTTGCACAGCAGAAAGCAGCAAATAAAGATTTAATTCTTACAATGTTATTAGTTTGGCAATGTAGTAGGGAAAAAGTTTACACACAATAGCCTAAGCCACTTTAAAACACTCCTGTTATTTATTTTTATTTTTTATAAGCAACATTATGAATGTAATATTTCAAACATACTGAAATACTTTATCCACGGAGTGAAGGCGAAGCGTGTTTCTGGTATCAGTGAGCATGGATCAGAGTGATTATTAAATGCTCTGAGTGCAGAGGAGAAGTTGTTGCTGCTTCACTCCCCTCACAGACTCTGCTGCTGAGTGAGAGAGATGTTTCACCCTATGAAATGAAGACGACCACGGCAGCATAAGCACAACATATCCGCCAAAAGCAACCTGCAGCAATGCTCCTTGCTCGACTCGCCAAGCCTTACTGTTGTAGGTCGCATGGCAGTAAATAATACGATGATATGACCATGCAGTCAATACAGATATTTAATAAAAACATTAAAAACAAGCAGAGATGTAACATAACCCATTAAAAAATGGAGGCCAGGTCTATACCAGACACAAGTGGCATGATCCAACAAAATACAACAGAACCCATGATGATGACTACACTGGACACAATCCCCATCAGTAAACTGATTCCTCGTTTTATTTGTTTAAATGTACTGACACTGCATTCAGATGATTTGACACTATAGTGTGATGTCATCAAGTTAAGACACACTTTTAGCACAGGGGGGCGCGCAGACAACTCTCGCGTCCGGTGTACTGTAGACACAGACAGTGACTGCTCTATTTACAAATAAGATATATAAGAAAAAAATTACTAAGCCAGCGGCATAACGAGATCGAAATATAGACTGGAAAATGTATTTACACTTGCTCTGTCCTCCATTCATGACACTGACTCACTGCGGAGCTGACAGTTTTAATCTGAACAGCTCTTAACACTGATTGAATGGTTAGATGCATGATGGGCTAGTATTAACAAAAAAGAAATAATTAACAAAATAAAATAAAGTATTCCAGAATGAATGTAATAACATTACTGTTTTTTTATCATCTTGTCTCAGTTATAAATTTGACTGGTAAATGAATGATAAAGAACTATATTAAAACTTGTTTTGAAAAATTTCTTTGTCATATGAATATTGATTTTAAGATTGATTTAAATCATAAATCAGATTTTCTTTTCTGAAAAATGTCGGGGAATTATTTTATTTTTGTTTTTTTTTAGGCCATATGCTATCGCCCAGCACTAAAAGCAAGTAAAGAAGGCTCCCTTTAAAATCACTTAAGTTGTCAATTAATAAAGCTCTTTTTTACATTGTGTGCATTTTGCTGATTATAATGAGAGAACTTGAATTTAATCGTGAGGACATTTTATTAATCCATCCATTCTTTAGAGCTTCAAAGAGTTAGCTAAATCGTGCAGGTTTAATTTATTTGTTTCTTGTCTTAGTCTAATTAGGCCTAAATAAGGGGAACAAAATTATACAGTACTTCACATTTTACTAAACATGCAACAATTTCTTAATAAGTTTACAAACAAACTTTAATGCCCTTTGAATGGAACAATTATGCTCACTTCTAACTTTATCATGGCAGAATATCCTGTGATGTCCACTTTGCAGGGCACTTATTGTCAAATAGAACAAATGTGCTAAGAGAGACATACAAAATGTGTAGACCGGGGGGTAGCTAGGACTGGAACTGACAACAAGTACTGTAGAACTGCCGTCTCTGTGACAGAGAATACAAGCTTCTAGGATTCTCTGGTAGGATTTGGCATCCAGCCAGTGACACCTTGGAAACGCTTAACAGAGCAAGCAGCCTTTTGAAACTCAATCCTTAAATCCTCTAAAACACCCTAATGATTCCTGATGATTCTATTAATTCTGCACTCTTGAATTCCATGGCTGGAGGAGCCACTTTAACCACAATCCATGGCCAGAAGTCGCTGCCAAGTACCTGCATTAGTGATGTTAGCTCAATCAGTGAGGCTGCCATTTCCAGAGACAAACATCCAGCTTCTCTCTTTCATGTGTTCTTTGTGCTCAGAAGTGCAGCGCTTCCTCCAGCTCTCTCAGTACCAATGTCAGTCTCTCTCAATAATTCTAACTTTCATATGCACAATTTTTTGAATATTAGATGAAAATGAAATGTCTGCTTCTGTAGAGCCCACAAGTCGGTGTAATTTCAACCTTATTTGAATAAAATTACTGCAAAAATCATTTTTAATAGCCACATTTCTGGTAAAGTTTAAATCACACATAATCCCCAAAAATCTTCTAAAAAGAAAAAATAATTTAGTACAGTATATAGTGTATATAATATTTGCACTATTTGTGTAGTGTATGCAACTCAGTTTAGTTGATCTTGTCTAGACCCCTTTTACACTGAAAGGGACTGATGAGGCTTTTGTGGTTCACCTGAGAATGTTTGGGGTGAACTATATGTAGTCTTGCTATTACAAATCATTACATATAAGTCAAGAAGGGGGAAATGTAATTTACTGAGACATACATTTTTGAATGTTCTCGTTCCATTTCATCAGATAATAAAGCAACATTTCAGCCACCTATAACTCGAACCTTAATGGCATGGAATTTAATCAAATTTTACTATGACTGGTCAAATAAATCTCTGCCTTTGTTAATAAACACGCTCCAGGCAAAATGAAAAGAAGTGCAGGTTAAAGCGAGCCAAACACCGCATGTCAGGAAATCTGTCTCGGTTAAATCAGTGAGGTGGAGGAAAGAACAGGGAATTCATTCATTTTATTGTCCATAGCAGAGCAGATTCTGCATTCCATTAGTGTTACTTAAAGATCACAGCCTGGGGTGCTTTCCCAAAACTATAGTTGCTAACTAAGTTAGTAACTTTGTTGGTTGCAATACTATTTTCCATTGCCAACCAACTAAGTTGCTAACAAGTTAGCAACTATGGTTTTTCGAAATGCACCCCTGATCAGTGCAGCAGATCATGTTGCATGCTGTGACGAGTCAGCTGCCTCCTCCCTGATTATCATCAGCACCCCGTCCTAAATCACCGCCCTTCACCAGGCTGCCGACAGGAGTGGGTGTGTGAGAGGAAGGGCGCTGGACGAGCCAGGGCTGGCGGCGTGTGATGGGGCACACCTGATGGAAATTAAATGGAGTCTCATCACTGCCGCTGTTTAAAAGCCAAACGCGCCTCTCCTCGAGAGACCGGTCTCTTCCCCGTGCATGCACACTGGCGTCCTCGTGGGTCCAGGAAGGGTGCGTTGAGGGATTCCCTCGCCACCCGACCCGCGGTCCATACGAGAACCGCACCCGTTTACACGGCCGAGGGGCCAGGATGCCGGGCCGTCCATCACCTGCAAGCGCCGCGGCCGACGGGGGGATGCGGCCGCTAGAAGAACTCCGCCCCTTACCTGGACCCTTCCTCCATGAGCACTGCCCGACCAATACGAACCCCGCAGCAGGACGAGGACACCAGATGCCCTGTTAGTTTTGGACACTCCTCCCCTTTTCCACTTTTATTTCTCTGTTTTGTGTTATTTTTCTGTTAATAAACCTCTCCAAGGCCTGACGATACGCCTACTGTGTCTGTCGTTGGCCCCTCCCATGACAATGCAGAAATGAAAAGTTTACTATTGTTCTCTTTTAGAGCTGCTTTACTACAGAACTGAATTTTGTCTGCATCAGTGAAACATTATTTTCCTGTTTATAACTCTAAAGCTGTAGTGTATAAAGTGCTATAAAAAATAAAGGTAAAGTTATTTACTAAGTCTTATAAATTGGAGTGCTGTTTCACACTTTACATTTTGCCCTTAGATTTCACTGTTACGCTGATGATACTCAACTCTATATTTCTTGTGTTCCAGTAATCCATCCAGACAGAATCCACTGTTGATTTAAAAAGCAGCATGACTAGTAATTTCCTTCTGTTGAATTCTGAAAGATGTTAATTATTAGACCAAAAATCTCTGCATGTAAAACACTGTTTAATACTTTTATGGCTGCTATGTTAATTCTTTGCCATCAATTAAGAACCTGGGTGTGCTATTTGATAGCAATCTTTCCTTTAAAAACTATATTTCCAACATTTGTAAAACCACATTTTTCAACATAATATTTTGAAATTACAAACTAATTAATGCGTTCATGACCTTAAGGTTAGATTATTGTAATGCTTTATTCGGTGGTTGCTCTGCATGCTTAATAAACAAAGTCAAAATTCAGCAGCAAGAGTTCTTATTAGATCCAGGAATTATGACCATATAAGTCTGTTTCTGACAATCCTGCACTGGCTCACTATTGAACAACGAATACTGTAACAACGTTTGTAGAAACGGAAAGTGGAAAGAATGAGGCAGGAACCGGCGAACATTTAAACAAAAATACTTAAACAATCACAAAATGAAATTAAAAGCGGCAGTACCCCATGGATTTCAACTGCATAAAACATAAAAAAGCACCATAAATAGCCCAGGCCTAGTCCTCTCTTGTCCTTCACTGTTGTTACTTCTACTCTTATCCTTCCAGAGCTCCTCCTTGGGACCCAAGATCCGTGAGTGTAGCAGGTGTCGCTCATTATCATTTACTAATTTTTCAGGAGGCCGACACTGTCAGTTTAAATATACGTAGATTGAAGACCCATATCTTTTACCTGGCACACACATAACACCCTAAAACATTTTATAATTCAAATCCATTAAAGGATTGTTAGGCTGCATTAATTAGGTCAGCTGGAACCGAGAACACTTCCCCTAACACCCAATGTACTCATTACATTATAAGAAGAATGTTAGATTGCTGACCCTCAGAGGACCCCAGATGATGCTAACCCTGAATCAACAACAGAACTAACAAATATTGCTACAAGTGTGACTGCATCATTTAATAATTATTAATTATTAATAATATTAATGATGTTCATCATCTGGCTGACTACGACTACGTATACATTTTTCTACAAATCCTGTCATACGTGCACAAACTGATTTGTATTGTAAAAAGCGCTATACAAATAAACTTGAATTGAATTGAATTGAATGGATTAATATTAGTCTAAATTACCTAGAGATGACCTGTACAGACCTGAATGTTGAGAACATGTCAACTAGATATGCCCCAGACACAGATCCCCTGTGAAGACCTCGTCACCTTGATGACCATTGTCACAAGACCATAGGAATTAGATGAGTCCTCTTCCCAATCTGACCTGTGTTGCAGACTAGAATTAAACAATCTGTATCGTACAAAGTGCTATAAATAAAAGGTGATTTGTATGCTGTCATTTTATCAGTGAAGAACAAATCTATACATTTCCAGTTTTTGGAAGTCATTCAATAGCTTTTCAAAAATTAGTATTTTCTGTTCCACAAAACACACACATCCAACATTTGGAACCACTCCAGGGTGAGTGAACAGTGACAGAAATTTGGGGTGAACTATTCTTTATATTTTGAAGAAAGGGAGATTGGAAAAAATAAAAACTTTGTGAAGGACAAAGAGGGTTAAACAGGAAGCAGCTGGTCTCTGATAGAATCAGAGTGATATGAGATAAAGAGAGAGAGAGAGAGGATAAGAGTAGACAATCCCAGGTAAGGGCACATCATCACACGTAGATGTGGAAAATGCAAATAGCATCACAGCAGGAAAAACAGCTGTGAGCAAAACATTCAACATGTGACATGTGCTCTCTCGCACAGAGAAGAACAAATTAAATCTCTGTCACATCAAGCCCTTGGCAGACTATATGCAGCACAGACACATTTATTAAGATCCTGTAATTAGGAACTCAGTCAGTGTTTGAAGGAGGATGGGAAAATAAGCTGCAGAACACAACACCATGTCTGTTTGTCCAGACATAGTATCATCTGCCACTTCAGCAGTAGCATCATAAATGTCTACTGATGAACTACTGCTTTTCATATTACATATGAGCTAGATTTTGATGGATAAGGGGAAATGGCAACAAAAAAACTGATATTTACTGATAAAAGAAAAGCCCGCCTCTGGCTTTCACTTACCCTTGTCTGATAAACTGTTGCAGGCAACTTTTTAAAATAATTATTTTTTCTCCTGACAAATGTTGCATTAAAAAAAAATGATTCATGTTCAGGATAAAACAAAAGTGGATAGCTGAGAATAATTTTTTGGGTGTCATTTAAAATCACCCTCGTATATTCATAGTTGGTATATCCATAGCATATATGAGAGTGTCTCTTTTCTGTTGTTTATCATATCTGAGCTTTGCAGCTGAGCTCATCATTGCTGGGCAATTACAGCTGTCGGCAATGACATAACCACTGAAGAGCTAAACGCTTTGATGAAAGTCACACATTGGATAACTAATAATCAGATTTCCAGGATAGCATACTGACAAGATCAGCACTTTTAATTGTTTAGCTAAAAGCTAGAAGAACAGCAAAGCATGTGACTCAACAGATGATCTCAACAGATCAACATGCATATTGGATACAGATGTGAAACACATGTCATTTACAAAGACTAAAACCTGAACACAACATACTTGAACATTGTTCTCTGTTGCTGAAGTGATTTTCCAGTGACTGGTCAACAGTGTTGGGAGTAACACATTACAAAGTATTGCATTACAGTAACATATTACTTTTTGCTGTAACGCAGTAGTGTAAGGGTAGGTTTATGGTTGGGGTAGGTCAGTGGTTCTCAATTCCAGTACTTGTGCCCCCACTGCTCTGCACATTTTGTATGTTTCTCTTATTACTTCAGACAATACATTCCATTTGAATGTAAGTGCCTTGTGAAGGAAACATCACAGGATATTCCGCCATGTTCCATTTCGCCATATGTTCCATTCAAATTACATTGAAGTGTGCAGAAACATGAATTTAAATTGTATTTATTTACAGAGGTATATGATGCCACACTTGTCTTTGTGTGAAGATGTTGCACAGAGCAAATCCATGAATGAATGTTCAGAAGTGAGGTAAACTTCAACAGATTTCCCCTGCTCAGGGAGTAGGAAGCAATGAACAATGTGGAAGGACCATGTCAATGGGAACACAGTTCATGCACAGAGTTCACTTTTAACGAGCTGATTATCTGAATCAGGTGTGTTGACAAAGAGAGACATGCAAAATATGCATATCTGGGGGGCTCAAGGACTGAAATTGAGAACCACTGGGGTAGTACATGTTAATAAAGGATTTTGCTTCTGAATTATGCTATCTGTTTTAATAGGAGGTAGCAAAATCTGACAGGGTAGCACAAATCATCAGAACACAGGTGCAACGAGACATTTGTTGTATCCAGTGGGTACAGATTATAAAGACTTATACTGTCTTTTTGCCATGTCTGCATTTGTGAACGTAAAAACAAACAGAGATCATATTATTCTTATTATATCTTATATTAATAAGACCAAGTCATCAGGGACTGTGGGACAAGTTCAGCGACCCCATTCTGCAATTTGAGGATGAGTGTGTCTGTATTAAATGCTATGAAATTCTCAGTTTGCTCATGATTAACTTCTTGTGTTTTCACACGTTACAACACATTTAAGGTTAGGGTTAGAATCACAATAAAGTCAGATATTCCTGTAGGAGCTGTTAGTGTGAAGAACCACCTACTGGTCTTTCGGGTTATCTCATTTCACATTTATCTCTATAATGCTTTATACAGTACAGAACATCACAAAGCAGCTTCACATTTAGTCGCCTGACTCAACCCGGTTTCTCTCAAGGTTTTTTTTGTCCATTTTCGTCACCTGATGGAGTTTGTGTTCCTTCTTGTGTTACCTTCTGGCTTGTTTAGCTGTGCTTTAATAGACAATTTATATTTAGTAATGTGATAAATTTGACTGCACTGACACCACTGGATGAGAACAAATCTGAATTATTTGAATAATAACTATATTGTCCTCTGAAGGGCTGCTTTACAGCTGAAACTGAATTATTTAATTCGAATTACATCAACATTGATCTGACTTGAGCTGAATAATGACACCGTTTTCAAACATTCCTTACAGCAAGATTTGAATTTGTCTCATATTTGATGAAGTAAAGATAAAGTTGTTATTATCTTTAAGCTACTTTGAAATTATATTTATTGTACAGTATAAAGTGTTATAGAAATAATGGTGAAAAAAAAGTGTAAAAAAGTAGGGGAAAAAATGTGTTAACATTTCATAATTCATTATTTACCAATTTCAGTTTTATCAAAGACAGTATTGTCATTATTAAGCTAAATTCTGATTTATTGTTAATTCAATTCAGTTCAAAAACAATGTAATTGTTGCAAAGTTCATTAGTTATAAACAAATTCAATTTAGCTATACAGCAGCTTTACAGAAGATACAATTCGACAGGAGTCATTATTCTGATCAGTCCAGTTCAATAACAGTGTTGATGTCAAGTTAGTGTTATTAACCAGCTTAATTAACTTCAAAATTTAGTCCACGTCTAGTAGTGTAAGTGCCGTTAAATTGACAACATTAATGTTGATTGTCTTTTAAATTGTCTTTTTTTATTGCACGCTTCACAGCATCTTTCATTAACTTTCAATACATTACAATAGATAATAAACTTGTTTTTATGTACATTTCGCTTTGATGATATTGCTACAGAGCAGGGTTTATCCTGATTGCTACATTAAGCCATCCGTGGAGCTGAACTCATGTAAACCTGTATCAAACTCTGAAAATATTCAGCAGAGCATTTGTATACACGTTGAAAAAAATCCCTGTCAAATATGCAATATTGATGGTGGTAATCTGTAAAGGTAACATGTTTCTATGAATTCATCACAATTCTCAAATAACTATTATGACTTTTGTTCCACCTGCTTAAATGATAAAAGTGCTTGTGCTGTACAATCTATTAAGATGGTGTCTGTTCACTGAATAATGAGGTCAAAATATAAATTTAATGTAGGATCTAGCAAAATATCTTATCGTGATTAAGCCAGAAACATGTAAAGTAAATGAACAAAAACAATTTTTTAAGTTTGGGCTCATGAATATTAGATCACTCTCACCAAAAGCAGTTATTGTACATGAAATGATCACAGATAATAGTTTTGATGTACTGTGACGACTGGGTGAAGGAGGAGCTGGAAACAAGTGCGAGTTAAAAAGTTTAATGAATATAAAACAGACAAACAAGGGTACAACACGATGCTGGGAAGACGACAATCTAAGACGACTGTGAGGAATCCGGATGGTGATGGTGAGAAGGCAGCAGGAGAGGATGGCACAGGAACTGCAGGGAATCGAGCCGAAGGGAAATCGTGATGCTTTGTGGAAGTCCGGAGAGTGGATGAGGTTCCGGGGGGAAACACGGACATCCAACGCAAACACAGAAGCAAGAGACAGAGATCAGACATGAAACAACGTTCTCACAAACACAAGACGTGAGACAAGCCAATATATAGGGAGTGTGTAATGAGTGACAGCTGCTGCTGATGACAATTAACGGAGACGCCCACAAACTAATCAGTGCAGACGTGAAACACACAGACTTCATGACAAAGTGCAAAACCCCGAGATCACGGTTTACCAACCGTGACATGTACTCTGCTTGACTGAAACCTGGCTAAAACCAAATGATTATTTTGGTCTAAATGAGTCCACTCCACCAAACTACTGTTATAAGCATGAGCCCCATCAGACTGGTCGTGGCGGAGGTGTTGCAACAATATATAGTGATATTCTCAATGTTACCCAGAAAACAGGATACAGGTTTAACTCATGCGAAATACTTCTGCTTAATGTTACACTGTCAGACATGCAAAAGAAATCTAGTGTATCTCTTGCTCTGGCTACTGTGTATAGACCACCAGGGCCGTATACAAAATTCCTAAAAGAATTTGCAGATTTCCTCTCAGACATTCTGGTTACAGTTGATAAGGCGCTAATCATGGGAGATTTTAATATTCACGTTGATAATATAAAGATGCATTAGGACTTGCGTTTACTGAACTAATAAACTCTTTTGGAGTCAAGCAAAATGTCACCAGGCCCACTCATCGTTTTAATCATACATTAGATTTAATTATATAGCATGGAATCGATCTTACTGATATAGATATCATACCTCAAAGTGATGATGTTACAGACCATTTCCTTGTATCGTGCATGCTGCGTATCACTGATATTAACTATGTCTTAGCATTACCGTTTGGGCAGAACTATTGTTCCAGCCACCAAAGACAGATTCGCAAATAACCTGCCTGATCTATCTCAACTGCTATTTGTACCCAAAAATACATATGAATTAGACGAAATGACTGACAACATGGGCACTATTTTCTGTAATACATTAGAAGCTGTTGCCCCCATCAAATTTAAAAAGGTTAGAGAAAAAACGTACTGTGCCGTGGTATAACAGTAATACTCACTCTCTCAAGAAAGAAACTCATTGTCTTGAACGCAAATGGAGAAAAACTAAGTTTTTAGAATTGCATGGAAAAACAGTATGTCCAGCTATAGATAGGCTCTAAAAACTGCTAGGGCAGAGCATATCCACAAACTCATTGAAAATAACCAAAACAATCCAAGGTTTTTATTTAGCACAGTGGCTAAATTAACAAATTACCAGACGCCACCTGGTTCAAATATTCCACCAACGTTTAATTCTATAGAGTCTTACACTTCAGTTTCATCCATCGCACCCAAAGATAAACTGCAGTGCTTTACAACTATAGGACAGGAAGAGCTAAATAAACGTATCACTGTATCTAAACCAACAACATGTTTATTAGATCCTGTACCCACTAAATTACTGAAAGAGTTGTAACCGGTAGCCGAAGAACCGCTTCTCAATATCATTAACTCGTCGTTATCTTTAGGTCACATCCCAAAACCATTCAAGCTGGCAACTGTTAAGCCTCTTAAGAAAACAAAACTAGATCCTAGTGAACTGGCAAATTATAGGCCTATTTCAAATCTTCCATTTATGTCTAAAATTTTAGAAAAGGTTGTGTCTGCTCAATTGAGAACCTTCCTGCACAAAAATGATCTGTATGAAGAATTTCAGTCAGGTTTCAGGCCCCACCATAGCACAGAAACTGCACTTGTTAAAATTACAAATGACCTGCTTCTTGCGTCAGATCAAGGCTGCATCTCATTGCTTGTTTTACTTGATCTTAGTGCTGCATTCCACACCATAGATCATGACATACTCATAGATCGATTACAAAACTATACAGGTATTCAAGGGCAGGCTCTAAGATGGTTTAGATCCTACCTGTCCGATCACTACCATTTTGTTTATTTAAATGGGGAGTCATCTCATTTATCACCAGTAAAATATGGAGTGCCACAAGGATCTGTCCAAGGTCCTCTTCTATTTTCAATATACATGTTGCCCCTTGGTAATATTATTAGAAAATACAGAATTAGCTTGCACTGTTATGCTGATGATACTCAGCTATATATCTCTATGAGATCAGATTCAAATTCTAAATTATCTAAGCTAACAGTGTGTTTAAAATGTAAAAGATTGGATGACCAATAATTTTCTACAATTAAATTCGGATAAGACAGAGATATTAATTATTGGACCAAAAAAAAAAAAACAGTACACAAAATCGTGTAGATTACAATTTGCAACTAGACGGATGTTCTGTTACTTCCTCTACAGTCAAAAATCTGGGTGTTACATTAGACAGCAACTTGTCTTTTGAAAATCATATTTCCCATGTTACAAAAACTGCATTCTTCCATCTTAGAAACATTGCCAAGCTACTAAACATGTTATCTGTTTCTGATGCAGAAAAGCAAGTTCATGCATTCATGACCTCTAGACTAGACTATTGTAATGCACTTCTAGGTGGTTGTCCTGCATCTTCAATAAACAAGCTACAGGTAGTCCAAAATGCATCAGCTAGAGTCCTTACCAGGGCAAGAAGATATGATCATATTACCTCAATTTTACAGTCTCTGCACTGGCTACCTATTAAGTTCCGTATCAGTTACAAATTATCATTACTTACCTATAAGGCCCTAAATGGTTTAGCTCCTGCGTACCTAACTAGCCTTCTACCACGTTACAAGCCATCACGCTCCCTAAGGTCACAAAACGCTGGACTTTTGGTAGTTCCTAGGATAGCAAAGTCCACTAAAGGAGGTAGAGCTTTTTCACATTTGGCTCCCAAACTCTGGAATAGCCTTCCTGATAATGTTCAGGATTCAGACACTCTGTTTAAATCTAGATTAAAAATGCATCTTTCGCCAAGCATTCAAATAATGTATCTCTTAAATTGTCAGTGTAGTTGAATCTGATCAAATGCGCCTACTTATTCTTTAGCTTGGGTTAAACTAATTAATTTTACTTTGTTGGATCAGCAGCTATGCTAATGAGGTCTCTATTTGTTTCTATGTTTTGGATTATATTAAAACTATTATAATTATATTATATAACTAGGATTTACACAAGCTCCAGTCTGGATCCAGAACACCTGAGAAGAGATGATGCTGACCCTCAGAGGACCCCAGATGATCCTAACCTTGAATCAACAAACAGAACTAACAAATATTTCTACAAGTGTGACTGCGTCATATAAATTATTAATAATATTAATAATGTTAATCATCTGGCTGACTATGTCTTGTATTAATTTTTCTAAAAATCCTGTCATACGTGCACAAACTGACAGTCACCACTTATAAGCTACTACTTAATATTGTAGAAACAATTTTCTGTAAAGTTGCTTTGTAACAATTTGTATTGTAAAAATATTTGGTTAACCTAGCATGTGAATGACCGTCCTGAAGCACGGTTGCTGACCTTGATCATATCAATCAAGTCAATCAGAGTCAAGGAAAGCGGTCTCAGATGAAAAGATCGCACTTGCTTCCTTTGGAGTAGATCTCTTTATTTAATGTTTATATTAATGTTATATAATGTTTATATAAATATGCAAACATTATATAATATTTAACAGCTGCTCCCGTTAGCTTTTTTTTGGGCAGTTTGGGGCTATTGGTTAGAGATTCAGACCTGTTACACGAAGGTGACTGAGGTGAGAACCTTGAGCAAGGCACTAAACCGCCAACTGCTCCCCGGACGCTGCAGAACTAGAACTAGGGCTAATTCATAATGCTTTACAGACTTGTGGGAAGTCATGGGCTAGTGGTTAGAGAGTATGACTCCTAAACCTATCGTTCAGAAATGGAGACTGGCTTAGTTCGGGGCAGGGCAGCAATCCAATATCAAAAGTCCAGTAACAGAGCACAAGTCAAAGGGGCAGGCAGCAACCCAACAAGTGACAGGCTAGGTAATAACAAAAAGGCAGTCCAAGGAAAACAAGAATAATGCTCAGAAATATTCACCAAGGCAAAACAATACTTTGCAATGAATCTGAGTGGAAGAGCTCATTAAATAGTCTGAGGTAATGGGGAACAGGTGAAGGGTGATGATCAGTGCCAGGTATGGGGCTGATGGGAAATGAAGTGAGCGGGAAAACTAGTATTCTGGTGATGGAGCCCTCTGGTGGCCCGGAGACGGAATCACAGAAGCACTTTCCATAACACACACATAGCCTAATAAGCGCACAAACAAAACTTGCCACAGCGCACCAGCAGAAGTAATTATATATTACCTTACTATATCATTAAAGAGGGTATTCCTTGAATCATTTATCAGCATTATATTAATATTTTTTCCCTAGAAAATACTTGTTCATTTATCAAAACATTCTAATTTAACTCTACATTTTGACCCCTTAAACTTACCCATAACACCAAACCCTAACCTTACTTCCTGGGATTTACTTTTTTATGATTTCTCACGCAATAATTCCTTAGAATTTAGCCAAAAGTATCTCTCCTCCTTCAGCCAGGAATATCACACTCTGTGTTTTTACCTCTGCTTCACTCCTTCTGTCCCATATCAGCACTGCACTTACTGCCAATGCAGCTTTCCTTCATCCACATAGTGTCATATGCTGTCTCTGTTTGAGTGATGCTGTCAGCAGTTGTTGGCCTCGTCACCACAGCTTTAGCCTCAACACAGTTACAGCAGAGGTACACATGGCATCTTATCCTATTAAAAATGTGTGTCTGTGAATGTCTATGTTGGGAAAAAAATAACCATTTAAGAATATGCTTCCTTCCAATTCATCTGAATGACCACGTCCACAGGATGTTGAACTGAAATTTGAATTTCTTGATTTGAATTTGTGTTAGAGGCTTTAATAAAATATTTATTGTAAAAAATTAAATAAAACTGACTTGAACTGAAATGACAAAATAAAATTCCTGAAAGAAATTAAATATAACAGAAAGATTTCATTTATTAATCTAACTCAAGATAGGTAGTAGTAGTAGTATAGTAGTATACTTTATCGCTCTCAAAAGGAAAAATGTAATGGACTACATGTTGCTGCAAAGACATACAGTAAAACCTGTCAAGATAAACACTTGTTAAACAAATACACATATATTGGTACAAAATAATTCTTAAACTGTTTTGTACTGAACACATCAACAAAAATAGCAAGAACAGACCACTTAATCACACATATGAAAATATGTATATTTCATGTGTTTTTGTGTGTTACTGTAATGCAATTAATTAGCAAAATAAAGGCAAACCAGCACTGATGGAGGATGAGAACGTGAGACTCTGCACAAAGTCTAAATGCCCACTGAACTTATGTATTATTTAAAAACTATATTCAGAGCAGATTTATGATTCCATTTTAATTTTTAATTCTGTTAAATTTAGGAACTGTTCTGGAATTCAAAATACATTCTGAATACTACATAAGTATTGTGTGAGTGTGTGTGTGTGTGATGAGTGTTTGTTCTGTCTTCGAAAGGTAATTGAGGCACTGAAGCAGCACTGTCTCTAAAGTACACTAGTTACATTTTAATTCACTAGTTAATAATAATAATTCTGTTGTAATATTTATTCAAGACAAATTTGCATGCGAGTATTAATGCATGTAATAAATATTATGGATTCCAGCATTGTGCTTTGAACGCTTTACTGTGTAAGTGACGTTCAACATCCCTCAATGTTGATGATATGATCTGTGACTGAAGGGTTCTTTGTGTCTAAGGTCAAAAACAAAAAACATTAACAATTCAAGTCCTTCAGAGTCTTTATCAAAGCTCAGCATTCTTCCCATTATGACTTTAATTCATTCTACCAAAGTACACAAATGATTTAAAGAAAATGAAGATTACATTACAAGTCCTACTAGGCTGTTAATGTAAAGGACGTTTGAGAAACACATGAACACTGAGCCCTCAGTTTAGCCTAATGCCAAAAACACAGGAACTAAGTAGTTTAATTTCCTAACCCACTGAGCCATACTAACCTCAGCATGTGGACCATACAAATGAGAAGATTTGGGGCTGCAGAACGTTCCAGAACCAGGCATTAAAGGGACATGTCCTCTCATAACACTGACCCGAGTTCCTTATGCATGAATGCTGTAATGATTTATATTAATTATTCATTAATAATTATAATTGTTTTTATATTAATTATTTATATTGACCTGGAAGAGAATACAGTGCTGAACAAAGTCGTAGTTTTTGTTATTTTTGGACCAAAATGTATCTTTGATGCTTTAGAAAAAAATTCTAACTGACCCTCTGATGTCACATGGACTACTTTGATGATGTTTTTAGTACCTTTCTGGACATGGACAGTATACCGTGCACACAGTTTCAATGGAGGGACTGAGAGCTCTCGGACTAAATCTAAAATATCTTAAACTGTGTCCTGAAGATGAACGGAGGTTTTATGGGTTTGGAAAGACATGAGTATTTATGTCATTAATGACATAATTTTAATTTTTAGGTGAACTAACCCTTTAACTGAAAAACTGTTTTCTATTGTGCTCTTGCATTATATTGTATAATAGTATTGTATAAAGCATTATAGAAATAGAGGAGTTGACTTGTCTTTACTATTTAGACATTTCTAAAAATCTGACAAACTTTATTGCTGTCCAATCTAACTGCTGGCCTATCTTAATGAAGGTAAAAAAAAAAAAAAAATAATAAAGAGCCATGATTAGTGTGTGAGAGGCTGGTAGAGGTGGGTTCAGAAACACTGCAGAGTGTCTTTTGCAATATGATAATATCCAAAAATAATCTTAGCATGATGGAATCCTCCAGACTAGGGTGAAAATGGCAGCATAGTCAAGTCAAGTCACCTTTATTTATATAGCGCTTTAAACAAAATACAACATTCTGAACAACATTCATTAGGAAAACAGTGTGTCAATAATGCAAAATGGTAGTTAAAGGCAGTTCATCATTGAATTCAGTGATGTCATCTCTGTTCAGTTAAATAGTGTCTGTGCATTTATTTGCAATCAAGTCAACGATACCGCTGTACATGAACTGACCCCAACTAAGCAAGCCAGAGGCGACAGCGGCAAGGAACCAAAACTCTATCGGTTAAAGAATGGAGAAAAATACCTTGGGAGAAACCAGGCTCAGTTGGGGGGCCAGTTCTCCTCTGACAAGATTGTGCAGAAGAATCATCTGTTTCCTGTGGTCTTGTCCTGGTGCTCCTCTGAGACAAGGTCTTTCCAGGGGATCTGTATCTGGGGCTCTAGTTGTCCTGGTCTCCGCTGTCTTTCAGGGCAGTAGAGGTCCTTTCTAGGTGCTGATCCACCATCTGGTCTGGATACGTACTGGATCCGGGTGACTGCAGTGACCCTCTGATCTGGACACAGACTGGATCTGGTGGCCACGGTGACCTCGGAACAAGAGAGAAACAGACAAATATTAGCGTAGATGCCATTCTTCTAATGATGTAGCAAGTACATAGGGTGTTATGGGAAGTGTTTCCTGTTCCGGTTTACCTAATTAATGCAGCCTAAAAATCCTTTAACGGATTTGGATATTAAAAGCATATTAGTATGTTATGTGTAAGCCAGGTTAAAGAGATGGGTCTTTAATCTAGATTTAAACTGCAAGAGTGTGTCTGCCTCCTGAACAATGTTAGGTAGGTTATTCCAGAGTTTAGGCGCCAAATAGGAAAAGGCCATGCCGCCCGCAGTTGATTTTGATATTCTAGGTATTATCAAATTGCGTTTTGAGTTTTGAGAACGTAGCGGACGTAGAGGATTATAATGTAAAAGGAGCTCATTCAAATACTGAGGTGCAAAACCATTCAGGGCTTTATAAGTAATAAGCAATATTTTAAAATCTATACGATGTTTGATAGGGAGCCAGTGCAGTGTTGACAGGACCGGGCTAATATGGTCATACTTCCTGGTTCTAGTAAGAACTCTTGCTGCTGCATTTTGGACTAGCTGTAGTTTGTTTACTAAGCGTGCAGAACAACCACCCAATAAAGCATTGCATTAATCTAACCTTGAGGTCATAAATGCATGGATTAACATTTCTGCATTTGACATTGATCGCATAGGCCGTAATTTAGATATATTTTTGAGATGGAAAAATGCAGTTTTACAAATGCTAGAAACGTGGCTTTCTAAGGAAAGATTGCGATCAAATAGCACACCTAGGTTCCTAACTGATGACGAAGAATTGACAGAGCAACCATCAAGTCTTAGACAGTGTTCTAGGTTATTACAAGCAGAGTTTTTAGGTCCTATAATTAACACCTCTGTTTTTTTCAGAATTTAGCAGTAAGAAATTACTCATCATCCAGTTTTTTATATAGACTATGCATTCCATTAGTTTTTCAAATTGGTGTGTTTCACCGGGCCGCGAAGAAATATAGAGCTGAGTATCATCAGCATAACAGTGAAAGCTAACACCATGTTTCCTGATGATATCTCCCAAGGGTAACATATAAAGCGTGAAGAGTAGTGGCCCTAGTACTGAGCCTTGAGGTACTCCATACTGCACTTGTGATCGATATGATACATTCTGTCACATCGATCCCTGGCCAGGACCGAGATGGCGATCAGCGTTGCGGCGTATTGCGAGAACTTGAGAGACAGTCTTTGTTATGAAGAATGTGAAAATAAATAAATATTGTAACCGCCATTAACCTTTTATCCTCCTTTATTGTTGCTCCCTAATAAGGGCGTAACAATTGGGGGCTCGTCGAACTAAATTTGTGTTGGGATTCGTGCGAATGATTTTGAAAAAATGTTGTCTTTGAAGGAGGGTAAAAGGTAGGATATTTGAATTGAATATATTTGTATATTATTCCCCGATTTTTGAATTGAAATGTTGGAACGCTCCATTAATTACTTAGGCTCTATAACATGAGATGTTGGGAGTAGGCTATTTAAAGAACAAACCTTCCGGGTAGGTTTAGTGCGTGTCTTTGTGCACGTAGTTTTTTTTATATTGTTTGTTATTTTTGGTTGGCTCGGGCTTAGAGCAGTTGTCTCGGGGGCACAGCCGAGGTTTGGAGGGCGACTTGGTAATTGGTCGTCTTTCCAAACTTGGGGGATTTAGTGCGTAAGTACCCGGTCTTGGGCCAACTGAAGACTAGGGTTTGTTTAGTTTAAATGGATGGTTTAGTTTCTTTAAATAGACCTTGATTTGTTATTTAAAAAAAAATAATAATATTTTCGTTTTGTGCGTAATATTTGTTGAGCGTGTGTTTTGCAAGCTTGATTAGTGGTATTTATGGCGACCGATGTTATTGAAACATTTTCTCAGTCTCCGTCTGAGGAATTGTTAAAGGAAATGACCAAAGAGCAATTGTTGGAGCTAGCTGAGCATTATAAAATCGAGCTAACGTATAATCAAAAAAGGTCGAAAGACGGAATTAAGCTAGTCCTTGAAACTGCGCTGGGTGATCTTCAAATCTTGAGAGGATCTAAATGGCCTGATTCAGCTGCGTTGCCTGCTGTAAGTACGCCTATTTCAACTACCCTTCCGTTGTCTGCTTTAAGTACTTTTTCATTTGAGCAACAAAAAGAGTTGTTGCTGATACAACGTGATACTGAGTGTGAGAAACGTCGCTTGGAATGTGAGAAGGTCCAAATGGAGTTGCAGTTGGAGAAAAGCCGGCAAGAATTAGAGCAACAGCGTTTAGAGATTGAAAGGGGTCGATTAGAGTTACATGAAGAACGTAAGCCGGTGGGTGCAGGTATTAATGTTGATTCAGCGAAACTGAGTGTGGCTCGTAATTTACGATTGGTACCGCTGTTTAATGAGGCAGAGGTGGAGATTTTTTTTCTCCTATTTGAGCGAGTCGCAGTAGCATATGATTGGAGTGATGTTGAACGCGCTATGCTGCTTCAGTGCGTTTTAACAGGTAAAGCGCAACAAGCCTATTCTAAGCTATCTGATGCTGACAGCCAGAATTATGAAGCCATTATAGTGGCGGTGTTAAAAATTAATGAGCGTGTTCCAGAGAGCTATCGGCAAAGGTTCCGTACGGGTCCAGCCAGGCGTTTTGTCAACTACGACACCTGTGCTTATGGCACCTCAGTTGGAGAAAACTTTTAAGATTCAGGTAGATGCCAGTAAAGAGGGAGCAGGGGCAGTGTTAATTCAAGAGGATGATGCAGGTATCGAGCGGCCGGTTTGTTTTTTCTCGCGAAAGTTCAATAGTCATCAAATGAACTACTCCACAATTGAAAAGGAGGCACTTGCGTTAATTTTAGCACTCCAACATTTCGAAGTGTATGTTGGTGGGAACAGTTCAGCGGTAATAGTTTATAGTGACCATAACCCGCTTACATTTTTACATTCTCTTAAAAATCCAAATCAATGGCTGATGCGTTGGTGCTTGTTTCTTCAGCCCTTTCATTTGGATGTTAGGAATTTGAAGGGCTCAGAAAATATAGTTGCCGATGCGCTGTCTAGGGCACCATTGTAAAACACATGCTGTGCCTTGAAGAGTTAACAGGTTTGTTTTTCTATTTATTATTCTATCCACGTGGGGGAACGTTGTTGATATTGTGTAAGTATAGGCCTACTAAAGTGTGTTGGTGCGGTTATGTATGCTTATTGTTGGCGGAAACTTATTTGTTTCCTTTTCTTAAGGGGGGGAGTGTCACGGCTGTATACTTGGTATTGTCGTTTTTGCCGTGTCTGGGTGTGTTTTGCTCCTCTTACAGGTGTGCTGCGGAGCTGAGACAATCAGGTGGATTGGGTACACCGGTGCACAGGTGTGCCTGTCATTAAAAGCTTCCTGTTTGGCGTTCTCAGTTGAGCGTTCCATTCTGTCACATCGATCCCTGGCCAGGACCGAGATGGCAATCGGCATTGCGGCGTATTGCGAGAACTTGAGAGACAGTCTTTGTTATGAAGAATGTGAAAATAAAAAATATTGTAACCACCGTAAACGTTTTATCCTCCTTCATTGTTGCTCCCTAATAAGGGCGTAACAGATACACCCACGATCAGATGATAAGAGCAGATCATTTGTAACTCTAAGGAGAGCAGTCTCAGTACTATGATACAGTCTAAATCCTGACTGGAAATCCTCACATATACCATTTTTCTCTAAGAAGGAATATAATTGTGAGGATACCACCTTTTCTAGTATCTTGGACAGAAAAGGGAGATTCGAGATTGGTCTATAATTAACTAGTTCTTTGGGGTCAAGTTGTGGTTTTTTGATGAGAGGCTTAATAATTAATTAATAATGGGGTGGTGTTGGCACAGTGGATAAGACACACATCTTTGGTGTGAGAGACCCGGGTTCAAAGCCACTGTGAGACACCAATGTGTCCCCAAGACACTTAACCCCTAGTTGCTCCAGAGGCGTGTGACCTCTGACATATATATAGCAATTGTAAGTCGCTTTGGATAAAAGCGTCAGCTAAATGTAAAAAATAACAGCCAGTTTGAAGGTTTTGGGGACATATCCTAATGACAATGAGGAATTATTAATAGTCAGAAGAGGATCTATGACTTCTGGAAGCACCTCTTTTAGGAGCTTAGATGGCATAGGGTCTAACATACATGTTGTTGGTTTAGATGATTTAAAAATGTATACAATTCTTCCTCTCCTATAGTAGAGAATGAGTGGAACTGTTCCTCAGGGGGTCTATAGTGCACTGTCTGATGTGATACTGTAGCTGACGGCTGAATGGTTGCAATTTTATCTCTAATAGTATCGATTTTAGAAGTAAAGTAGTTCATAAAGTCATTACTGCTGTGGTGTTGGGAAATGTCAACACTTGTTGAGGCTTTATTTTTCGTTAATTTAGCCACTGTATTGAATAAATACCTGGGGTTATGTTTGTTTTCTTCTAAAAGAGAAGAACATTTTACATTTTACATTTACATTTAATCATTTAGCAGACGCTTTTATCCAAAGCGACTTACAAATGAGAACAATAGAAGCAGTCAGGTCAACAAGAGAACAACAACAGTATACAAGTGCCATGACAAGTCTCAGTTAGTCTAGTATAGAACGCATAGGTAGGTTTTTTTTTTTTTTTTATAAAATTAAAAGACAAGAAAAGGAAAAGTGCTAGTGTTAGTTGGTTAAGTGCAGGCGAAAAAGATGAGTCTTTAGATGTTCCTTGAAAATGAGTAAAGACTCAGCTATACGAATTGAGATTGGGAGGTCATTCCACCAGCGGGGCACAGTCCAGGAAAAGGTCCGTGAGAGTGATTTTGAACTTCTTTGGGATGGTACCACAAGGTGTCGTTCACTTGCAGAGCGCAAACTTCTGGAGGGCACATAAGATTTAACCAATGAGTTTAGGTAAGTTGGTGCCGTGCCAGTGGTCATTTTGTAGGCTAGCATCAGTACCTTGAATTTGATGTGAGCAGCTACTGGTAGCCAGTTTAACCTGATGAGGAGTGGAGTAACATGAGCATTTTTTGGCTCATTGAAGACAACCCTCGCTGCTGCATTCTGGATCAATTGCAGAGGCTTGACAGTACATGCAGGAAGGCCCGCCAGGAGAGCATTACAATAGTCCAGTCTGGAGAGAACAAGAGCTTGGACAAGAAGTTGGGTTGCTTGCTCTGACAGGAAGGGTCTAATCTTCCTAATGTTGTATAAGGCAAACCTGCAGGACCGGGTAGTTGTAGCAATGTGGTCTGTGGAGCTTAACTGATGATCCATCACAACTCCTAGGTTTCTAGCTGTCCTCGAAGGAGTAATGGTTGATGAGCCCAGCTGTATAGAGAAGTTGTGATGAAGCAATGGAAAAGCAAAGAAAAGTAATCGGATCTAGCAGTTTTTAATGCTTTTCTGTAGGATAGGTTACTTTCCTGCCAAGCAATACGAAATACCTCTAGTTTTGTTTTCCTCCAGCTGCACTCCATTTTTCGGGCTGCTCTCTTTAGGGTGCGAGTATGCTCATTATACCATTGTGTCAAACTGTTTTCCTTAACCTTCCTTAAGCGTAAAGGAGCAACTGTATTTAAAGTGCTAGAAATAGAGAGTCCATAGTTTCTGTTACATCATCAAGTTGTTCTGAGGTTTTGGATATGCTAAGGAATTTGGATACATCAGGAAGTTAACTTAAAAAGAAGTCTTTTGTGGTAGAAGTGATGGTTCTTCCATACTTGTAACAAGAAGTAGAATTTACAATTTTGGCTATATGAAAAATGTAAAATTTTGGCTATATGAAAAATGCTTTGCTACTGCTAGATGAAAGTCATTACAATGACACATCCCTTATGAAGCTGCCCTGTGTAAGAACATCAAAGATTGTTGATTCAGAAATATGTCATACTTGTGCAAATCATGTATAAAAAACACTCCAAAAGGTGATTACGCTGCCTTAGGACAAAACTTTATTTGTTCAAAGCAGCATTGCATGTATTCTTTGCAGAGAAAGCAATCCCAGAATGCATTATTACAAGATGGTGAACAGGTATGATAAAAAATAAATAAATAAATAAGTGACATGACATACAGCCAAGTATGGTGACACATACTCAGAATTGGTGCTCTGCATTTAACCCATCCAAAGTGCGTGTGTGGGTGCAGCCATTTATGCTTTGGTGCCCAGGGAGCAGTTGGAGGTTCAGTGTCTTGCTCAAGGGCACCTCAGTTGTGGTACTGAGAATGGAAAATGGTGTACATTCACTCATCCCACCTACAATTCCAAGACTCAAACTCACAATCGTTGGATTACATGTCCAACTCTCTAACCATTAAGCCACGACTTTTCCCAAACATACGCAACGGTCACAGTGTTGTCCATGCAGACTAGTATGTGCTTGCCTCATAAGCAAGATGAAGACGTATCAAGGCAAGGCTTACTGCCAGCAACTCTAGGCAATTGATGTGCCAGTGCAGTTGGGAGCCCATCCAAACCCTGACCCCGCCTGCCCATCAAACGTGGCACCCCCGCAGGTGGTGGAGTCATCCGTGTGAACTGCAGCATAACTGGAGACCTGTTCTAGGGACATTCCTGCCCGAAGAAATCATTATTAATATAATTAATTCAATACTACAAATTACTAGGAAAAAAGTTCAATCTAATGAAATTTTTGTACCCATTACTGGATATATTTTTACACTTAGACTATCATAGCAATAACTTCAGAAACAGCAAACTCTAGATTGTTGAGTTGAGTATCCAGTATGCTTTACACAAGCATGGGGACACTTAATTTCCAGTGATATCGTTGACTTGATTGCACAGATACAATTCAAACTGAACTGAGCTGGATGATGACATCACTGTATTAAAAGATGAACTGCGAGAGTTTGACTCCTAATCCTAAGGTTGTGGGTTCGGGTCTCAGGCTGGCAATACCACAACTGATGTGCCCTTGAGCAAGATGTGGAACCCCCTACTGTTCTCTGGGTGCTGCAGCATAAATTATGCCCACTGCTCTGTGTGTTCACTGCTGTGTGTGTGCACTTTGGATGGGTTAAATGCAGAGCACCATATACACCATATGGGTCACCATACTTATGTAGGCAGAAGACAGCAAGGCAGTTCACAAGGCTTCAAAACAAAATTAAGGTCTGTTACAGAATGGGTGGAAACATATGATCCAGATCCTGTCCTGATGGCACACAGATTTGAATCCAAACGATGATAAAGCATTTCAGCTGCTTTAAGAGTAGAATATTTTTTATCTGAAACTCCCACTAAACTATTAGCTGGTGAAAAATGTGACAACTTTGGGGGGCTCATCTCTCTTAGCGTGTGATTTATCCCTGTTTAATTATGACTGTGTGTCAGAGCTCCAGACAGAGGCTAATGTTTTTCTGTGCTAAGGGTGAAATCCATTCTGGATTGTTCCAAACTTTGTGTGTTGCTTTTAAATCAAGAAGGAACACAGCAAGTATTGTGTAAATTAAAAATACATCAACAACTTAATAAGCACTAATCAGTCTCCAGAAACACTTCAATATCAGAACAATATTCACAGTGGGACTCTTCTTTCTTGCTTTCTTTCCTGCTTGTTATAACCCCTATAGGGTTAGGGTTAATACACGCCATGATTCACCATTTCACAGGACAATTGCATCATAACCAGGTAACATATTTAGGTTATAAATCCAATCAGGGAACATTGTTTTGAAGTGTTTCTAAAAAGTTAAATGTGCAGTTTTCTTGGCATGATTTTAACATTATTTAAAATTAACAAAAAATGTTCTTCCATTTTTCCATTTATTACCCAAAAGATAATGTTATTTGAATGTTTCTTTTTAATATTCTAATAATCTTAACCTGCAATTTTCTGTTGAGATTAGAACATTATTTAACGGTTAAAAAAACATTTATTACATCCTTCCACAAATAATTTTCACCTGAAATATGTTTTTGAACGTTTATTTTTTATATTCTAAGAATGTGAAATGTCTAGATTTGTTGTTGGGATTATTACATTATTTAAAGATTACAAAAACATTTCTTAGAATGTTCATCCAGTGCAACTAACATCATAGGGCTGAGAATCTTGATCTCACAACGTTTTCTCAACACTATGAGAATGTATATCAAATATTACTGATGCAATAGGAACATTACATAAACATTAAGAACATTTTGTCCTAACATTTATAAACATCATTGAATGGCCCCCTATTAAACAGAATAAAATGGTTTCGGTTGACCTCACCTTATGTCCTCTTTCCTCCTTCTCATCTCTGGAGGGTCCTGTTCTCATATATCCCATACAGAGACTCCTGATGTGGATGTTTAGGGACCAGTTTTGCCGTTGTACTGTGAGGTAATCGATTGCACTCAGGGCTGCAGCTAATGTGATTTATGAACCTATTTTTGCTGTTATGCTCCATGTACAAATTGTCTTTAGTGATGTAAATTTGCCATCCTCCTGCATTCTTGCTGACTCCAGGGCCAGTTCACAAAACAAATGTAATTTACTCATGTTTTTCTTTCCTCTGCACTCCAGACATCTGCAAATCAAATAATGCAAGAGACTAAAGGACAGTTCATGCTTCCCTGCATGCATGCTGTCATTAAAACATCACTCATTTTACTGGCTGGGCTGAATGATACAGCTATTAGTCATGACATAAAGATGCAACACAAAAGCTCCACTTTTCTTGTTAATCTACTGCAAATATGTCATCTGTAAACAATCTAATCTAGGGACAGATAGAAATGTTTATCACTGTTAAGGTTATATTTAAAGCAACACTGAAACATCAGCTTCTCTGTGGGGTGTTGGCTGTTTTTTAATAGTTTCACTTGTGCAGTATCACATTTGATCAGAGTATACATCTTGATGATCAAGTGACCATGAACTAATAAATAAATTAGGATTTACTTAACCACAAAGAAATCAAAAAGGTTTTTATTATTGCACTTGTGTTCCAACAGTAGATGGTAAATAGCATTTGTGCTATAAGAGAAATTAAACATACAAACAATAGAGCTATAAACAGGTTCCAGAAGCATCTTGTTCATTGTGTTTAAAAAGCATGTACACTCATATAAGAGCAAAGTGGTGTTATTCTAGTAATCACTAAATCTACTTAAGAAAAGCGAGTAAACATAACTGATTTTTACAAATTTGTTGAATTTATTTAATTACACTGTGTTATGTGAACTTTCAGGTTGATGCAATCGTTAAACTAAACAACTTTAGTAAACTGTACTTAAGAGCATCTAGTTTGTTGGACTGAAGGTCTGTTCCACTTAGATATATTTAGTAATTTTTACTTAGTTGTTATACTTACTAGGTTTTATGAAGTTGCAGCTACTTTCAAGGCAAATCAAAATTAATTAAATTTTTTGAGTGACACATACTTAAATTCTTTAAGTAGCCACAAAGGAACCAATGACATTCATAAACCAGTGAGCGGCAGCAGTCCACTAATATGTTGCTAATGTGCAACATAACAACAGAAGAAGAAAATAAAAAGCGTCTTAATAGACTTTTCACCCATTTCCTCCATGTCTGCAGTTATCTTTCACGAGTTGCATTCACTCATCTCCCAAAATCATGTTGAATGTTGAATTTTCGAATTGTTCGAAATTTCAATTTTTGAACTCAAATATTTGAGAGAACATCACACTTTTTTTACTCAACATTACAGTGTTTAGCGTTCTCTTTGGTTGGGCACTTGGCACTTCATATGAATTCTTATAATTTTCTTTCTATATATGCAGAAATGCACCATGAAATTTGAATTAGCCACACAGAGACTTAACAAATCCGTTAAAGGTTTTTTTAGGCTGCATTAATTAGGTAAACCGGAACCGGGAACACTTCCCATAACACCCTATGTACTTGCTACATCATTAGAAGAATGGCATCTACGCTAATATTAGTCTGTTTCTCTCTTATTCCGAGGTCACCGTAGCCACCAGATCCAGTCTGTGTCCAGATCAGAGGGTCACTGCAGTCACCCGGATCCAGTACGTATCCAGACCAGATGCTGGATCAGCACCTAGAAAGGACCTCTACATCCCTGAAAGACAGCGGAGACCAGGACAACTAGAGCCCCAGATACAGATCCCCTGGAAAGACCTTGTCTCAGAGGAGCACCAGGACAAGACCACAGGAAACAGATGATTCTTCTGCACAATCTGACTTTGCTGCAGCCTGGAATTGAACTGCTGGTTTCGTCTGATCAGAGGAGAACTGCCTCCCAACTGAGCCTGGTTTCTCCCAAGGTCACCGATTGAGTTTCGGTTCCTTGCCGCTGTCGCCTCTGGCTTGCTCAGTTGGGGTCACTTCATCTACAGCGATATCATTGACTTGATTGCAAATAAATGCACAGACACTATTTAAACTGAATTGAGATGACATCACTGAATTCAATGATGAACTGCCTTTAACTGTCATTTTGCATCATTGACACACTGTTTTCCTAATGAATGTTGTTCCGTTGCTTTGACGCAATGTATTTCGTTTAAAGCGCTATATAAATAAAGGTGACTTGACTTGACTTAATTACAACAATGGTAACAATTAAATTTCATTTATTTGTATTAATTGTAACAATAACCATTTTATTTGCTCTTTTTATTGTGCTACTACTGACATAAGACAGCAAATAAAATTGGAAAATAAGAACGACAACTGTAAAACAAAGCAATTGCATAATTTATTCATGCCGCAATGCACTCTGGGAGTCAGTAATTCTGAGTAGTAATGTTCCTCAGATCACAGATTTAGTTAAGAAAACTTAAATGGCTTAAGTAGATTAAACTCAAAATAAGTAAGGAATACTTTGAAAAGATAAGCAGAGATTTAAACTATGTTTAAAACAATAAAGTTAAGATTAATTAATTGAATTAAGACAATGAGTTTGCACAATTGAATTAAGTAAACTCAACAAATAACTTTTTACAGTGTACTCACGGGTAGTCACCAAAACTACCATGTGACCAGCAGACACAAGTTAATACAAAATTAATTAATAAATAATAAAAATAAACGAAATGCATTTGCTGAAAGTAACAAGTGATGCCAAGCCAAGTTTTACCATGGAATTTGACTATTTTTATGCTTTTGTTTTCCGATGGATGTTTTTTATTCAGCAGGTTAAAGCCATCTCTCTCCATTCCATGGACTGCAATTTGGACGGAGGGGAAAACCATGGGGGGGAAAAACTTGATTGGGCTAGTTTTGAATAGCAATTGGGTTTGTTTTGGTTTTGCAGACCTGGCAACCCTGACAGTAACAAATTTTTCTTTTGACAAAACTTCACTGCTCCTCAACCCTCTTCTTTTTCATTTATTAATTTAGTTGCAACTAGGGGTTAAGTGTCTTGCTCAGGGACACATTGGTGCCACACAGTGGATTCGAACCCGGGTCTCTCTCACCAAAGGCATGTGTCTTATCCTCTGCGACAACACCACCACCCCTTTTCCACTCTAGATTCTTGTTCTTGTCATTCCTTGAGAATCAGTGCTCTTGTATGATAAACTGCTGGTATTTTTACTCATTTGTATGTGGTTTTAGATAAAAAATGTTGGATAAATAAATAAAGAGCCATAAAAGCAAGATCAAGAGTGTGAAAGAGAACATCTTGTGGTGTTTCAGTCATTTCCCGCCTGAATAAAGTCCAGTATGTCTTCCTCCGTCTGCGGCTTAGAAGTATAAAGATCCAAGGTTTTCCTTTAGCCCTGTTATATAAACAAAGCCCTAGTGGAGCAGATATTTATCCGCTTAGTGTAAACCAGTGGGACAAAGCAAGCATTTGTCTAAAGCATATTGAAACCTAGGGAGTTAAAGGCAGCGTTCCTTAGCGCTCCCCGGTTCTTCAGCAAGCATTTAATGACCTGTGATGATACAGTGCCTGTCTGAAAAGCCTGAAGGAAAGCCACTGCGCTCTCTGAGCTAAACCTTTAACCTTCACTGCACACAGAAATAACTCTCTCACCTCCATACAGACTGACATCAATGAACAACCTCAACCAAGGACAGATCTAAACACTCTGCGGTGCCAGACTTCTGACCAAATGCTCACGTCTATATTGTTGCTTATTCTGACCAGGAAACCCAAACTTGGATTGGATGAGCCACTAAAAGTGTCCAATCACATTTTTTGTTTTTGTTGTTTCACACTCTTTAGATGTCAATACTGAAATACAAACAGCTGAAAATGAGTAGAAACTCAATCTAGAGCAGAGAGAAAAAAAACATGGAAATTCTTATTTCACACTTCTGTGAGTGGGTATCTTGTTTAATGGCGACACAGTACCTCAAATCAAACTCAAATCTTTAAGTGATCCCGAACCTGCCAAACTTAGCAAATCCAGAAAATAATCCTAGCTCCCTGTGCCAGCCTTGTATGCTGTAAGAACAATTTTGCTTTCATAGACTTATAAAAACAAAAATGTGCCATTAATCATCGTAGTTACATAAAGACAATCAATCAGATAGGAACTTATTACATTTCAGATTTAAAAAATCCAGTTTTGTGTGCATCAATGTTTCATCTGACAGAACGTAAATCTACTGTACTGTATGCTTCAATACATTCAGATAAAATTAGGCTGAAAATATGTTGACCTGTTTTTACATGCAAACAATAATATATACAGCAAGAATTATTCTCTCAAGAGACAGACAAGCCAGCAGACAGATAAAGCACGTCAACGGAGCAGCTTGAATGCTCTCAACTTTTATCTTTCTTTCATTTAGGTGGAAGAACAACTCTCCTGGGCAGTTTACCAGTGAAAAAGAATCAGTAATACTTCTCACAAACAAATAAATAATGAATAAAACGTGCTGATCAGTTTAAAAGAGAACCACGTGATCAGTCCTGAGCACTTTATCAAAGTGAGCTGAATGCATTCTTAGGCTTGCTAGGCTCAAGCTGATGAATTATGAATACAGCAGCATTATGCGGGTGGAACGGATGACTAGAGTAACTAAATTATCTCATTCTTTGACAGAATTACACAAGCAGCTTTGGTCAATATAAAAGTGATGCTTGGAAACATCCCACCCACCTCCATCTTCATTTCAGTATGTTTAACTAATGACAGGCAATAAAAAAAGTGTGTAAAGATGAACATGGCAAATTGTTCAAGTTTATAGTGTCGTACATCTTGTGACTTTGTAGTAAGTATACTGTGATTTTTCACTTCCAGTCTCATACTCACCCGTCTCAGAGCAGCGCCTCATAAGCACCACACACACACTAAACACGGCTCTATGCATACTTTTATTCTTAGGAGCTCCTGAACATAACAAAAATTCACCTTCCCATTACACAGTAATATTGGGCTCCTTAAAGTGATTACAGGGGCATTTTTTTTCTAACTTTATTCAAATAAACTTTTATGTCAAATTTAAAAGTGTATTTTTATAAGCTTTTTTCAAAATTTCTAATTAAAACAATGGAATAAGAATAAGTTACAGATCCAATAAAAACTAATAATTAACAAAATTCATTTGCAATACAGAGGTGGCACAGAACACAAAAGTGGCTTGTAGGTATTTACAGACATTTAATGAGGCTCAGAAGTGGCAAGAGTGCAATTAACTTTTTACATTATCCAACAATTTAAATAACTGAAATGATACTTAAAAATTTTACTAAAACTGGCATTAGGTGGCGGCAAGTTACTGATTTTATTACGGATTCATTCAGGAATAAAGCATGTGACTGTCTTTATGAATTGAACTGAACTGATGATCCATTTAAAAATGCAGATTCATTCATAAATAAAACAACGCTGTGTTTGAATGGAGATGTGCAGAGGCTCAGTTGTGAGTTTGTTTGAAACTATTTTAGTTGACAAAAGTAGAGCAAAATCAGGCAATTCTGTTATAGTTAGAGGACGACTGAAGTATCGGTTTTGCAGATTAATCGGCACCGATAGTTGATTGCTGAAACAATTGGTTATCGGCAAAAATCCATGCCGATAGTTTTCCGGTTTGTGTCCATTGCTGGAGCAGCTGAGAAGGCTCTGTTTTTATTGTACAGTGCGAGAACGGCCTCTAGAGGTTGAAATCTCTTACAGCATGTGCTATTTGTTTAGATACCTGATGCCGCACACTGAACAGAGTGAGAAACTTCAGACCCTGACTTCAATGCAGCTGACAGAAAAATCCTGCCCTGCCACAGAGTGTCAAACCCCTGGACTTATAATGTGTTTTGCCCCTGTGACCCAGTTTCTGTCTCCCATGGTTTGTTAATTTAATTCCAGGTGTGTCTAGGTTCTTTCCTGTGTGTTCCATGTCCCCATTAATTTAGTAATTCCATGCACCTGTCTGCTCCTTGTTATCCTGTCTTTATAAGCCTTGTCCTTTCAATTCAGTTTTGTCGGGTCTACAAACAAGTCAGTAAATGTGTCTTCCTCCTGTGTATCTCAGATCATTATTTAGTTTTTTGAAAACTTCATATAGCCAAAATTGTAAATTATACTTTTTGTTACAAGTATGGTAGAACCATCACTTCTACCAAAAAAGACTGCTTTTTAAGTTATCTTCCTGATGTATCCGAATTCCTTAGAATATCCAAAACCTCAGAACAACTTGATGATGTAAAAAAAACTATGGACTCTCTCTTTTCTAGCATTTTAAATACAGTTGCTCCTTTACGCTTAAGGAAGGTTAAGGAAACCAGTCTGACACCATGGTATAATGAGCATACTCGCACCCTAAAGAGAGCAGCCCGAAAAATGGAGCGCAGTTGGAGGAAAACAAAACTAGAGGTATTTCGTATTGCTTGGCGGGAAAGTAACAAAAAAGCATTAAAAACTGCTAGATCTGATTACTTTTCTTCACTTTTAGAAGAAAAAAAAAAAAACATTTAGCCACTGTAGTTACTCAATACAGTGGCTAAATTAACGAAAAATAAAGCCTCAACAAGTGTTGACATTTCCCAACATCACAGCAGTAATGACTTTTTGAACTACTTTACTTCTAAAATCAATACTATTAGAGATAAAATTGTAACCATGCAGCCGTCAGCTGCAGTATCGCATCAGACAGTGCACTATAGACGCCCTGAGGAATAGTTCCATTCATTCTCTACTATAGGAGAGGAAGAATTGTATAAACTTGTTAAATCAACTAAACCAACAACATGTATGTTAGACCCTATACCATCTAATTTCCTAAAAGAAGTGCTCCCAGAAGTCATAGATCCTCTTCTGACTATTATTAATTCCTCATTGTCATTAGGCTATGTCCCCAAAACCTTCAAAGTGGCTGTTATTAAGCCTCTCATCAAAAAAAAACACAACTTGACCCCAAAGAACTAGTTAATTATAGACCGATCTCCAATCTCCCTTTTCTGTCCAAGATACTAGAAAAGGTAGTATCCTCACAATTATATTCCTTCTTAGAGAAAAATGGTATATGTGAGGATTTACAATCAGGATTTAGACCGTATCATAGTACTGAGACTGCTCTCCTTAGAGTTACAAATGACCTGCTCTTATCATCTGATCATGGTTGTATCTCTCTATTCGTTCTATTGGATCTTAGTGCTGCGTTTGACACAATTGACCACAACATTCTTTTGCATAGACTTGAACACTTTGTTGGCATTAATGGAAGTGCATTAGCATGGTTTAAATTGTACTTATATGACCGCCATCAATTCGTAGCAGTGAATGAAGAGGTATCATATCGATCACAAGTGCAGTATGGAGTACCTCAAGGATCAGTACTAGGGCCGCTACTCTTCACGCTTTATATGTTACCCTTAGGAGATATCATCAGGAAACATGGTGTTAGCTTTCACTGTTATGCTGATGATACTCAGCTCTATATTTCTTTGCGGCCCGGTGAAACACACTAATTTGAAAAACTAATGGAATGCATAGTCGATATAAAAAACTGGATGACGAGTAATTTCTTACTGCTAAATTCTGAAAAAAATGAGGTGTTAATTATAGGACCTAAAAACTCTGCTTGTAATAACCTAGAACACTGTCTAAGACTTGATGGCTGCTCTGTCAATTCTTCGTCCTCAGTTAGGAACCTAGGTGTGCTATTTGATTACAATCTTTCCTTAGAAAGCAACGTTTCTAGCATTTGTAAAACTACATTTTTCCATCTTAAAAATATATCTAAATTATGGCCTATGCTCTCAATGTCAAATGCAGAAATGTTAATCCATGCATTTGTGACCTCAAGGTTAGATTATTGTAATGCTTTATAGGGTGGTGGTTCTGCACACTTTGTAAAAAAACTACAGCTAGTCTAAAATGCAGTCCTGTCAACACTGCACTGGCTCCCTATCAAACATCGTATATAGGGAGAACGAGTCAGTCTGTTGTTCGTTATCTGGCACGGCTCGGTGTTCAACTTCAGTTCTCTCTTCACAGCAGTTCAGTCAGTGTACTGTTTGAGTGCATGCATTACTCCCAGATATTGGTTTGTTTGAGCTCAGAGGGAGTGTCAGCCACATTAAAAAAGTTAACAGCTTAAGTCATTTGTGTATTAATGTGTATTGGAAACGCGAACTTTAAAACGATTCAGTTCGATTTGGTGAACTGGTTTAAAAAGATCCGGTTACATCGAATGATTCGTTCGCGAACCGGATATCACAAACTGCTTTGTTTTGAACTCTCTCTCCCAACAGACACGGAAGAGAAGGCAATGATAAATAAAGTCAGAGTTTTTGCTATTTTTGGACCAAAATGTATTTTCGATGCTTCAAAAAATTCTAACTGACCCTCTGATGTCACATGGACTACTTTGATGATGTTTTTCTTAACTTTCTGGACATGCACAGTAGACCGTTCACACAGCTTCAATGAAGGGACTGAGAGCTCTCGGACTAAATCTAAAATATCTTAAACTGTGTTCCAAAGATAAACAGAGGTCTTACGGGTTTGGAACAACATGAGGGTTAGTTATTAAAGACATAATTTTGCTATTTGGGTGAATTATCCCTTTAAGTCTTCAAGAATAGAAGCAGTTAAAGTGTGAGAGCATACATTGTACTGGTATAATTGTAGAGCGTTGCGGAAAACATGGACGGAATCGCGGAATCCTGTCATAAAAACATAATTCACAGTTTAGCGTGGAATGATGCTCACAGTGATTTCAGCGTCTGCCGTCTCACTAAATGAGGACAAAAACACATGAACAACATCTCCAGAACTGCTCTGAGAGTCATTTCATGAGCATTTGATCGTTTGATTTGAGCAAAAGCATCATATCACATAAACAGAATTGTTAAAATAAAAGTTAAGTAGATTGTACATAGCATACTACTACTACTACTACTAAAATGAAACAAACATTATTTTTAAGGAATAATCGCACATTTCTTCCATTTTTTTATTTTAATAGTAAATTCCTTTTTGTTTGCCTATATTTTTTTTTATTTTCATTCATTGAAATATGATCTGATAACAATAAAAATTTAAATTCACAGAATTTGAGGGGGAAAAAATAATTAGGCTTCATTAAGAAAAAAATTATTTATTTATGTGTTCAAATAATTAGAAATAATTAATTAAAAAAACAGAATTTGGTAGCAATAAAAAAAATATGATGAGAAAAAATAAACCATTTCATAGGGCCCTAAACATGGAATTTTTGTTAAACTTTTATTACATTTATGTGAAAATGTATACGTTTCATGATGTTAATTAATAAGACTTGCTTTATGATTAATAAACCTTAATTTATTTTTGTAAATAAAGCACTATTTTAGTCTTTGTTCAGTAAAAACTAATCAACTATTTAAAACTATCAGTTAATTAATCAGTATCGGCCAGTGTGGTCCAAACTAGCTATCGGTATCAGCAAAATCCACTATCGGTCAACCTCTAGTTATAGTCAGAAAATGTAAGACTGTAAGTAACTTAATGTTAACTTTTTATTTATTGACATCACTCATTGTTCTTATATGCCAGTAACCCCTGCCATTGCAGTTTTGTTAATGATAACATATATGCTATTTTGACGTACAAGGTAATGCTACTCTAACATCAGCCTCGTTTTCTGTACTGCTTAGGATAATGTCAGCCTTATGTGGCTCATTGTAATATTCCTGTCATCTGTTTGCAGTGTCACCCGAAGCAGCAGCAGCTTCAGGAGCAGGCATATGAAAAGACTAAAAGAGTGTAATCATTTCATATCTCATTTAATGATTCACATTAGGTCATTTCAACCTTGCACATTCAATGCTGCAAAAGAGTTGCACAATAGTAATAGTCATCAAAAGAAACAGTGTGATCATGAAAAAGTTGGTGCTTTGCAACACAGACAGGGTGAATTTATGAATGAACGTGTGGAAGGTCTGTTACAAAACTATCAGTCTGCTTTATTGTCAATTCTTCCACATGTACAGTACATACATACAGAGAATTGAAATTGCGTTACTCTCAGACCCATGGTGCGTACAGATAACATTAACAGTCGAGCCTAAAAATCTAGATCAAATAGAAAATAGAACATACAACTATACAATAAACTATACAATAAGGGAAAGTAAAAAAAATAAAAGTTAAATAAAGCAGTGCTAGGCAGATGGAAGATAGAGTGCAAGCCAGTGAAGTGAACAAACAGTGCAGATAAAAAGAAAAAAAGATTGTAGTGCAAAATTTATTACAATCGGTAAGAGAGATCCATCATAAGCAGCATCTCTTTTTCTTTCACACCTCACACCTCACCAATAAATAATGCATGCATGAGAGAATCAGGAAAACATTCACAAATTATAAAAACACAAAAATGAGCAGTCACTACTGGAAGCATTTAAAACTCACTGCCCCCCCACCATTTAATTATAAAGCAAAGGAACCAGCCCCCTCTCTCAGCTTCATTAACATCTACTGAGCCCATCATTCTCCTCATACTTACATCTTTATTAGTACGTTGTTGTTATTTGTTTGTATTTGCGTATGTATTTACATTTAATGTTTTTGGCAATACACTTTCTATTTACCAAGTCAAATAATGTTATTTGAATCTGAATGAGAGGGAGAGAAAGAGAGCGAGAGAGAGCAAGAGAAAGAGTTGAAGGAGCCACATCGTGTCAGGGAGAGGGAGATGCAAACACACACACACCTCATTAACACACACATGGAGAGAGATAGAGAGATAGAGAGAGAGAGAGAGAGAGAGAGAGAGAGAGACTGGATTCCTCACTTGTACCACCAGCATTCCTGATATTCCTGATGCAGCGCGTCGCTGCAACAGAAAGCATGTGCTGAGACAGGAGCAGTGATGCACAGCATACCGCACAGATGGACACCAGCTTCCCGCTCAGATCTGAGGTAGCAAGCGGTCAGGACACATCGAATCCAACTGCATCTGCATTCACAGGACAAAGAACCAAACACACATGAACCACTGGAGCAATCACCAGCACACCCTGATGGTTTAATACTACAGTAAGTCGACTTTCATCTGAAATAACTACCTGCACTGGCTGTACATTTTTAATCTGAAACACAAAAGAGTCAGTTTAGCTTTAGTCTGATTTATTTTTTCCTGTGCTGAAATCAAAATCCCCTTCTGAAACGACTACAGCAGCCTTCTCTGCACACTCCAAACTTAAATGGATTACATCCAAGCCATTAGGGATTTGGGGGCTGCAATTTGAAGACACATGCCTGACTGCGGGATACAGCACATCCAGGGGAAATCTGTGTTTCTTGTCACTTTACACATGGATTACGGTCTTAAATTGGTCTCCCTGAGAACACGGGGTGAAGACGGTCCACAGCTCGTCATTATGATAAACTTCAGATAAAGCAGAAGGTAGATGTCCAGTCTGTTTCTAAATTTCCTTTTAAATGTCTTCTCAGAGAGTGCATTAAATTCACCTGTAGATGTATGTGTCTGGCTAATGGCCACAAAACAATATCTTTGTAATGCAGCTATGAAGATCTTGAAACAGAGGCCAAAATTCTGTCAAACTATAGTACTTCTTGAAGCTTTTACCTAAACATATTGGATTTGATGGTTTGAGCATTTTGGGACTAGCCTCTTTGTGATGGATGTGATTTTTTTGTGTCCAGCTAGTCAATCCTGGAGCTCGTCCATGGAAGCAGCATTGGAGGGCAGAAGAGTCTGAGTCCTCTCTGTCCACCTCCCCAAGGAGCCTCCCCAAATCCGCCCATCAGGGAAGAGATCAGAAGGGTCCGCCATCCCGCCCACATCAGGATGGTGCCACCCCCTCCCACCAACAAGCCGCACGTATGCTTGTCCACCATCATCATCATGAGCAGCATGGCACTCATGGACGCGTACCTCGTTGAGCAGAACCATGGCCCACGAAAGATCGGCATCTGCATCATGGTGACGGTCGGCGACCTCTGTTTCCTCATCGTGCTGCGATATGTGGCGGTGTGGGTCGGGGCTGAGGTGAGGACGGCAAAACGAGGCTATGCCATGATACTTTGGTTCCTTTATATTTTCGTCCTGGAGATTAAGGTGTATTTTGTATACCAGAACTACAAGTCTGACCGTAAAAATCTGGACGCCTTGGCTCGGAAAGCTCTGACACTTCTGCTGTCCATCAGTATTCCCGTGCTTTTCGTGATTCTGGTTGCTATTGACCACATGGAGTATGTGAAGGCTTTCAAGAAGAAGGAGGAGATCAGAAACCGTTTGTTCTGGGTGGTGGTGGATCTGTTGGATGTTCTGGACATCCAGGCCAACCTATGGGAGCCACAAAAGAAAGGGCTTCCTCTCTGGGCAGAGGGACTGATGTTTTTCTACTGTTATATTCTTCTTTTAGTGCTGCCCTGTGTGTCTCTGAGTGAGATCAGCATGCAAGGCATCAACATCAGTCCTCACAAGATGATGCTTTACCCCATTCTGAGTTTGGTGACTATTAATATTGTTACTCTCTTCATTCGTGGAGGGAATATGCTCCTCTATAAGGACAACAGAGTGTCTGGGATACTCATGGCAAAGAATATCCTAGCCATTGTTATGAAGACATGTAGCTTTGTGCAGTATAGGAGACAGTTGCAGAGCGCCCCGCCTGGGTTTGGAGTTGAATTACAGAAGAACTCTGTAGTGTCCGTTCGATCCGTACAGACGCCTCCACAGGTAGTGCTGCAGGAGCAAACGTCGCTGCCTGAGATCACCACGTGTGAACATACGTGACCCGGAATCTGGAGACTACTTGCACAAGGAAGCACACCTGTAAGGATGCACATCTCTGATCAAACAATGTGGATGTAAGCTACATGTCACACAGTATTTTCATCTGAGAGAAATACAAATGGAGTATAACGTTGTGAAGGTAGTCAGTAATTGTGTAATGTTAAAATCCCTTCCTTGTATACTTTGCAAATGATGCCACCTTGGCACCCAGGCTCTTGACATTTGTCCCGTCTGCTGATGTCACAACTCAGGACAGTAATTAATGAAGGATTTGGGAATGCTTTGAGACATACGTGATTGTTCTTGTGAAAATTATTCTGCATACTACAGTTGTTTTTAAAAATTATTTTATCATACTGGTGCACTGCTTAAAAAAAAAACCGTATTAAATAAACTACGTAACGTAACATCATGAGATCGGGTTGGTATGTCCAGCAGGGGGTACAACCACAAACTATTTCAAACGCAGTTTGATCAGAAATGGTGTAAGCATAACAGGCACTGTTAGTTTGAGAAGATCAAAGAGTCTGCATCATAAATGCAAAGTTTCATCATTTAATCAAACAAATTAAGACATTTTTAAACATCATGACATTTTAATCAAAAGAAAACAACTATTGTGATTCTTTTGCACATTTTTTTTTCTAGTCATGCAATATCAAAAGCACTGGTTACTATTCATCTGCGCTAATAGGTATTTTTAAAACAACAACCAACCAATCTTTTAGTACAAAAAGGGGGGATGCTTTGATAAATAATTGTGTACATATGCGTGTTTGTAACAGCATGTTTTACTCAGGTCAGACACACAGATGTACTGATTACACTCAAGATGGAGTATGTTTCATGTCATAATAACAATTCTGATGAGGGCTTTTAATTAAAGTGTTACAAAGGGAAAATAACCAGTGTTTCTCGTCGCTTCATTTAATTCTCCAATTAGCCGCTATCTAATTGCAAATGTAGTTCCTTTTGCTAACACCATTTATCTCTTTTTTTCCTTTATTTGTATAGTGCTTTAAGTCAAGTTACCTTTATTTCTATAGTGCTTTTAACAGTACAGATCATGTCAAAGCACTTTACAGTAATAAATAGGAAAATAGTTTGTCAATAATGCAAAATGACAATAGTAAACCCTCAATATACCATTCAATACCGATTGATTCAAAGCAGCTTTACAGGGTCAAAAAGGAAACTAGTTTGTCATTGATGCAGGAAGACAATAACAGAGTCCTTTTTTCAGCTAAAGTCAGTTCATTAATGATTCAGTGTTGATATCATCCTTTTAGCTCTCTTCCAATAGTATCTGTGCAATCAGTCAAGTGTCCCTAACTAAGCAATCCAAAAGCAATAGTTGCAAGGAACCTGTAGGAACCTATAGCTGAAAATATTCTTTTAACACCTTGCCGATCTACTTTGTTTTCGATAAATTGTTAAATGAAAGAAAACAAAACTATTATATTATTAATTTTTTCAGTTTAATTTGTGTTTGATGCTGGTTATGAATTAACAGAATGAATTTACTGCTTTGTGAATAACTTTCAACAGATGAAGAAAACACACTACCATAACAAACATGTTACTGCTCATGCATTTGCTTACCTGACAAGTAAAGTAAGATGCTGACAGGGAATTACTTCAACAGAATCCTGCTAAATAGAAGAGTCTCAAAACACTGTAAAAAAGATGCAAAGTCTTGGAATAGAGAGAAAATAAGTGTTACCTCAGAGTCACTTTAATCATAAACAGGCATTGTGCACCACAGGATACATATTCTTTAGTCTCTGAATATTATCATAGTTAGGGTTGGGAACCGAGAACCAGTTCTTATTTAGTTTTTTGTTTTTGTAAAGAACCGGAACCGGGAGCAATTTCTAAGTTTTTGTTCTGAAAACGGTTCTGGTGCGACACGTGCCCAAGCGCTGTGAGCAGCCTTGCGCCAGTGTTCTTACGATTCAGCATTTCCCGTAAAGGATGTATGTGACGAGTGGGCCGGGGCCAAGAGCCATGGGAATGGAGCGAGGCCGGTGGAGTGATTTGGAAATGCTGCGCCACTCACCGGTCTCGAGTCCCACGGAGGAGATCAGAAGGATAAAAGAGGAGTTACGACAGTGAAGGACGAGAGAGGACCAGGCCTAGGTTTTTTGTGTTTTGGTTGTCACGCTGTTTTGTGTTTATTTTATGATTAAAGTTTTGTGTGTCTAGGACCCGGAACAAATTAGTTTTTTCTCCTCTCTCCCCTCTCTCGTCTCTGTCTTTTCTCTCATCTCGTCTGTCTGTCCTTACCCCCAGGTACCCACGGCCACCCTGATCTGTTCCCCCAGAGCGGGTAGGGGGGAGTAGAGCGCAGTCTCGTGGGTACCTCTTTAATTACTGAGCACATTGTTTCCAATGACATGTCGCATTGTGTCTTTAACTGCCAAAGTTTCCCTCGACTGTATGCACACTCGCGCCTTTGATGACTGTGCACATCATTTTGTCTGACTGTACATGTAACGGCAGCCACTAAATTACATCATATTTGTCCCATACTGTCATTAATATACATACTGTCTTCAACTTGAACAACTACATAAATAGACTGCTATTGTTATGCAAGTATGAGGGTTAGATTATTTAGTTTACAGGTCAGGTCAAATGGTGGAACTGGAAAATTTCTAACAATTCCCAACCCTAATCATAGTTGAGGTTCTTAGGAGTATGGGGGTCACATGATTTGGCTCAAAATTTCTGAGCTTGTTTTGTCAGTTTGACCTAAAGCAACATGTACAACCATTGGCCTGGACTTTAAGAAAATGCAGAAATTAGGCATATATTAATATTACTTTTTTAAGCAAAAAAATACAATACAACTGTTGGTATTAATTGTGAACATCACCTTAAGCCATATGTTGTTTGTGCTTTTATTTAATCACATTTTAAAAACACTGAGACATCTTGCCTGGTTATTTCATTATTTTGCATCCTGGGGTGGTGTGTCTTTTCCCCTTGGTGGCTATGGGGGGTAGGGGTGTAAAAATCACAGTCTACAGGAGGAGGACCACCTTGATTGAAAGAAGAAAAAAAATCTCTCTAAGAGGTGGGGCGGAGGGTGATCATAAATCACATCAAATCGTATTCTAGGGTTAGGGTCCCTTGGGGCAGTACCTTATAGGCACACTGCACACCCCTTTCTATTTATTTTGAGTTAAATGATTGTGCAATTATTAATATTTGCTTGTAAAATTTATATTGTTACATTTAGTTGACTACATCTTTGCAATTTTAGATAGATTTTTTTCCTTGTAGGACTTCACACAGCTTATTTTATGGTAGATCAGGGGTGTCCAACCCTGCTCCTGGAGTGCCACCATTCTACAGTGTTTAGTTCCAACCCTGATCAAACACACCTGGAAAATCACATCAAAATCCTTAGGAATACATTATAAAAATGGTACGTTGTTACAGATATTTTATTATGTGATTGATTAGGCATGGAGCGAAACCATGCAGGACAGTGGACCTCAAGAGATGGAATTGCCTACCCCTGAAGATGAAGACACTTCAGCAATGTAAAAATACAAGAAATGTCTGTTTCTCAATTATAAGACACTTAGAAATGTCATACATGCAACATATCTTTAATATTACATATTTGTTTGCATCAAATAAATCATATAATTAGGCGTGCGACCTCTGACATATATAGCAATTGTAAGTCGCTTTGGATAAAAGCGTCAGCTAAATGAATTAATGTAAATGTAAATATTTATAAAAATCCATATGATATTGCTGATCATTTTCCACTATTGCCTGCTTTAGGGTCAAAGTCAACATGAAACCAAATTCATTCAGTACCTCTTTTTTTACCTTCATAATCTGACATATTTTGTGAACTGAGGAACTGATCTGAGGAACATATTTCACATAATTTAACAAATAGAGTTTATAATTTAGTATATTTGGATTTCAAGTTTACTTTAAACATTTAATAAAAGACTGGTGTTGACAAAAAGACTTTTGAGAACTGGATGTGGTAGACCTGAGTTTTTGCTACATAACAATATGAAAGTCACTGTTTACTCGCTCACAGAGAACAACATATTGATTTAACATTTGTAAAACAGATTTTGTGATCGAATGCCCTTATGCGAGGGAGTGACAATGGCCATGAATATTTAGTGATTCACACCTGAGAGACAAAGGGCCTCCCATAATGGGCAATCAATTTGTATCTGACTGAGGCAGGTAAGAAACAGTTAGAGGAGACTAATATAATTAGGTTTTTTGATCATTTGTATTATTTGTATTTTATTTAAAATACAACATAATAAAATATACACAGTGGTCAAGCTCAAGGACACATGATTGAACATACTCATCAGAACAATGAGACTTGAACAGTAACACACCTTTTTGCCAAACATTCATAGACTCTAATATCATTGTTAACACTCATTCTTTTATGTCTTGTGGTTTTATATGTTAAAAACATTAAATAAACATCTTAGCATTGTGAGACATTTAGACAATGAAATGACATATTTCAAAATGTTTCACTTGATTTCATACATATAGTCATATAGTCATATAAAGATTTCATATTTATATGCCCAGCTAAAGTGGCTGCTGTTGATCCTGGCAGGCAGCCTACAGCTGAATGAACGTGTCTTTAGGTGGCTCTAGTGTGCTGACAGATGAATGGTGAGGGCTAGACATCGACTTACAGAGGAAGGTAAGGTCGCCTGTCGAGCCAGTGATGTTCGCTCGGCCTGCTGCAGCTCCCGTAATTGTTTAAAGCAATCGATTTCCTTCTGCTCAGTCAGTTTCTCTTATCTGCTTTTTACCATGGTCTCTAAAAGCCACTTTATCACTGTAGGGCTTTTGTGTCATAAACTTTATGTGCCTTTGTTCCATATTCTGAACAAGTATTTGGTTACTGATGTCTGCCACTCTTGTCTCAAGCAATTTCAGTTCTTCTATTTATCATGTATTCTGATGTGAAGCAATCTGGTCCAATGAAATAGACCTAAGAAACAAAACTTTATTCCTACACATTTTTATGGACACATTTTAATAGTTAAAAGAAAGCACTGAGTGGACAGGAGTAAATTGATTACTTTATAAAAGAAGCTTAGAAAATATTCTATACTCTTATTTAATATTTTGTGCTCTTGCCATAGAAACACATACATTCTAATTCCCACCATCAGTTTATATGAAAAGGATATTGAGAGAAATTGACTTTCTTGGTGCATCACGTGGATCATCATGGTGATGAAGATGCTTCCAGACATTTATGACAGTTGCAGTAAAGGAGAAAATGTAGCTGTTTCTAGTGATGTTCGGTTCTTGAACGAATCATTCTTTTGGGCCGGTTCTCAGGAAGTAACCGGTCAAGCCGGTTCACAAATCGAACTGAATCAAACTTTAGTTCCAAGTTGATGAAGCAGGATGCACAGCCAAAGTAGCACGTCAAACTCAAAAAGAACCAAATGAGCTGGTTCAACTTACTGTCGAAGTTTGCAGAGGAATACAGAGGACTCAACAAGAAAGGAATGAGCCGTAAAGAAGTTTGCAGAGGATTACCGAAGATTCTGATGAGTGAGTTGACCATACTGTGCAAGCCTAAGGTGCGTAGTGGAAATATGCTTAAGAGAGTTATTTATTTACATTTTATTAAAACCTGTAAAAACCTTTCTGTCAAGTGATGTAAACACATTTTACAATAGTTTATTGTGCATGCATGTTATATTTAAAGTTGCTTAAATGAAATCAAGGAGTTTATAAGGTTTATTCATTTTTTTAACTGTAGACATGTATAACATATTCACGTTTGTGCATTAATGTCTATAATGTGTGCTGTAGGTGTGAAACTTGTAGGAATCTTATCCAAGTTGTAGGATAGTCAATACTGGTCAGTCAGTCATATCTGAAAAAGGATCTGCAAATAAACTGTGACTAGAAACACCATTAACTTAAGTGAATTAAAGACAATAATCAGCAATATGGTTTTACACAAATAACTTTTTTTTATGTTTCAATGTGTGTTGACACAAATTACTTATTTGAATTTTCATTGATACAACATGGCATTGAGTTGTTAGAAAAGATATGCGTAGAGACGTTATTGCTTGATGATGTCAGGAACCGATGAATCAGCTTTTTGAACTGGTTCAATGAGCTGATCTGTCCGAAAATAACTTCTAGTTGCAGCACTTCTATTAAAACTCATAAAATAATCCAAAAATGACACGTACAACAAAAAGCAAACTAAGCAAACCAACAACAACAATAGATAACGAACAACAGAAACTGAAGGCTATATATACAAAGGAAGAATAATCAAGAGAACTGAGAACAGGTGTGAACTAATCAGGAACCAAGACAACTAACAAGTGGCCAGAAAATGAGGACAAATAAACTTGGACAACCAATGTCCAGTTTTCTTGTCATGATAACATTATTCAAAGGATACAAAATTTTTCTTAAAACATTCTATTAAAATTACAATTTGTAAGATATTTGCAGTAAAATATCCAAAAACCACTAAGCTAGTGTTATATATTTTGTCCAGTTGATTACTAACAATATATCTAATGTTTTCCACTACTTGTACAACCCAAATTCCGGAAAAGTTGGGACGTTTTTTAAATTTTAATAAAATGAAAACTAAAAGACTTTCAAATCACATGAGCCAATATTTTATTCACAATAGAACATAGATAACATAGCAAATGTTTAAACTGAGAAAGTTTACAATTTTATGCACAAAATGAGCTCATTTCAATTTTGATTTCTGCTACAGGTCTCAAAATAGTTGGGACGGGGCATGTTTACCATGGTGTAGCATCTCCTTTTCTTTTCAAAACAGTTTGAAGACGTCTGGGCATTGAGGCTATGAGTTGCTGGAGTTTTGCTGTTGGAATTTGGTCCCATTCTTGCCTTATATAGATTTCCAGCTGCTGAAGAGTTCGTGGTCGTCTTTGACGTATTTTTCGTTTAATGATGTGCCAAATGTTCTCTATAGGTGAAAGATCTGGACTGCAGGCAGGCCAGGTTAGCACCCGGACTCTTCTACGACGAAGCCATGCTGTTGTTATAGCTGCAGTATGTGGTTTTGCATTGTCCTGCTGAAATAAACAAGGCCTTCCCTGAAATAGACGTTGTTTGGAGGGAAGCATATGTTGCTCTAAAACCTTTATATACCTTTCAGCATTCACAGAGCCTTCCAAAACATGCAAGCTGCCCATACCGTATGCACTTATGCACCCCCATACCATCAGAGATGCTGGCTTTTGAACTGAACGCTGATAACATGCTGGAAGGTCTCCCTCCTCTTTAGCCCGGAGGACACGGCGTCCGTGATTTCCAACAAGAATGTCAAATTTGGACTCGTCTGACCATAAAACACTATTCCACTTTGAAATAGTCCATTTTAAATGAGCCTTGGCCCACAGGACACGACGGCGCTTCTGGACCATGTTCACATATGGCTTCCTTTTTGCATGATAGAGCTTTAGTTGGCATCTGCTGATGGCACGGCGGATTGTGTTTACCGACAGTGGTTTCTGAAAGTATTCCTGGGCCCATTTAGTAATGTCATTGACACAATCATGCCGATGAGTGATGCAGTGTCGTCTGAGAGCCCGAAGACCACGGGCATCCAATAAAGGTGTCCGGCCTTGTCCCGTACGCACAGAGATTTCTCCAGTTTCTCTGAATCTTTTGATGATGTTATGCACTGTAGATGATGAGATTTGCAAAGCCTTTGCAATTTGAAGTTGAGGAACATTGTTTTTAAAGTTTTCCACAATTTTTTTACGCAGTCTTTCACAGATTAGAGAGCCTCTGCCCATCTTTACTTCTGAGAGACTCTGCTTCTCTAAGACAAAGCTTTTATAGCTAATCATGTTACAGACCTGATATCAATTAACTTAATTAATCACTAGATGTTCTCCCAGCTGAATCTTTTCAAAACTGCTTGCTTTTTTAGCCATTTGTTGCCCCCGTGCCAACTTTTTTGAGACCTGTAGCAGGCATTAAATTTTAAATGAGCTAATTAAGTGGATAAAAGTGTAAAATTTCTCAGTTTAAACATTTGCTACGTTATCTATGTTCTATTGTGAATAAAATATTGGCTCATGTGATTTGAAATTCCTTTAGTTTTCATTTTATTAAAATTTAAAAAACGTCCCAACTTTTCCGGAATTCGGGTTGTAAACTATGAGAAAATTCCCATTCTAAACAGTGACACGGGATAGTGCAGTCGCCTGTCAATGATGTAAGTTCCCCCGTATCCAGACCAGATGGTGGATCAGCACCTAGAAAGGACCTCTTCTGCCCTGAAAGATAGCGGAGACCAGGACAACTAGAGCCCCAGATACAGATCCCCTGTAAAGACCTTGGGTGCTTCTCAATTCTTATTTGTGCATCCTCGTTTCCTTTCCTCGCTTCCTTTCCTCATGTCTTAGCTCCACCTCTTCAGGATGTGAGGGAAGGATGCAAGGAAAAGACGTGAGGATGGAGGACTTGAATCAAGAGAAATGATTTATCCTCACTCCCTTCAGCGTTACTTCAGTGTCATCAGCTGTGATTAAAGGGATCTGCCCTTATGTTGTTAAAGTTTGTTAATTAAGACATTCATAATAAATATTAATAAAGCAAGATGCCCTGTTTGAAATATATGACATGCATGGTTTATTTGAAGTGAAAAGGTAAAATATAAATAAAAATAATTACAAAAGATGTGAAGGGGAGGAGAATTTATACGTACGTCACGTTAAGTCGATAAAAGACTTCCGCATAGGATACACCTGTGTATCCTCGCTCATCGCTCCTCATGAAGCCTCCTCCCTCCTCGATCCTTGCGTCCTTGTGGTGCAATTAGAGAATTGAGATGTCCTTCAAGATGGCTGTGCTCGATCGGTTTCCGGGTCATAGGATGGAGGACGGAGGAGCGAGGAGGGATATTGAGAAGCACCCCTTGTCTCAGAGCACCACCAGGACAAGACCACAGGAAATGGATGATTCTTCTGCACAATCTGACTGCTGCAGCCTGGAATTGAACTACTTGAACTACTCTGGCTTGCTTAGTTAGGGGGTGGTGTTGGCGCAGTGGATAAGTCACATGTCTTTGGTGTGAGAGACCTGGGTTCAAATCCACTGTAAGACACCAATGTGTCCCTGAGCAAGACACTTAACCCCTAGTTGCTCCAGAGGTGTGTGACCTCTGACATATATATAGCAATTGTAAGTCGCTTTGGATAAAAGCATCAGCTAAATGAATAAATGTAGTTGGGGTCACTTCATCTAGAGTGATATCGTTGACTTGATTGCAAATAAATGCACAGACACTATTTAACTGAACAGAGATGACATTACTGAATTCAATGATGAACTGCCTTTAACTATTGTGACGACACCTGCTGTTGATTCTGTGAATTGCGGTTGGCACCTAAGCCCATTAATCACCTAAATTGCCAGTCTACTGGAAACTGTGTTCGTGCCTTGGATGCTGTTTAAGAGATCACCAATTGACCGGGGAGGGTGATTCTTTTGACGCTTTGGTTTTGGACTCTTTGGTTGTGTTGTATTTTGTTACTCTCTTCATTTTCACTTCAACACTACATTACACTTCAAACCTGCATCTTGCTTTACACACTGACCTTACTAATGAATACAGAAATACTGTTATTTTCTTTCATTGTTTTCATTCTATTATTTAGTGTTGTCTTATTTTGTAATTAAATAAATATTACTTTGAGCCTATAATCTGGTTTTCGTGTGTCCCTTGTTTGGTTGCTTCCCTTGAGTCAAGGGTCATAACACTATCATTTTGCATTATTGACATACTGTTTTCCTAATGAATGTTGTTCAGTTGCTTTGACGCAATGTATTTTGTTTAAAGCGCTATATAAATAAAGGTGACTTGACTTTGTTACAGCCTTTACTGACGTAGAAACCACAGCTTCTCTTTAGCTCTCAACGGAGCCGGTCGCATTTCTTTCCTCTCCTCCCCTGCCTTGTCTGCTTCACCTGTCTCTTGTCTCGTCTACTTTGAGAGACTCTCTCTGCACTGCTTTCCTAAACTGAAACATGGATTTGATAAATTGGTCTCAACGCAATTGACACCATCTTCTCGACGAGAAGCTTGGGTTCAGGGGAACCTGACTGTCCTACCGGAACGTTCGCAGCTGGCTACACGATGGACGCGGGGGCAAATTGGCGGGTCGTGTGTCTGGCGGCTCTCTCCGTGGAGGACATTGAAGAAATCTACCTATTCGGAACCATGATAACAGGTCTTCTGCTGATTGGATTAGGCTTTGCCCTGGGTTATCGGAAAATTCAGAATGGTAAAAATGGTAAATGGACTGCATTTATATAGCGCTTTCAACAGACCACATGGCCATCCAAAGCGCTTTACAAGTTGCCTCACATTCACCCATTCACACACACATTCACACACCAACTGCGGTGTCTGCCATTCAAGGCGCCATCCAGCTCGTCGGGAGCAGGTGGGGTTAGGTGTCTTGCTCAAGGACACCTCGACACTTGGTCAGGTGGAGCCGGGGATCAAACCACCAACCTTCTGGTTTGTAGACAACCTACATGAACCACTGAGCCACTGCCGCCCCAGAAGATGGGAACAGCTGTCCAAAGCCTCACAAGGCTCCCCGTCATGATTGAAGCAGTGGGCAGAGCGGTCAGCATTGAGACTGAGACTATTAACCGCAATATGGATAACATCACGGTGAAGCTCACGGCTTTGGAAAGGAAATTGGAGGATTTGGAGACCAAAAAAGACAATCATAGTGACCGTTAAATTGGAATGCGGCTACTAGACCAAAACAACTGGTATCTTATCTTCTTTCGGCTTCACTCCCAGCTTGGGCTTGGCTGGATGACAAATTTTCCCCTTGGAAAGCATGGCAACGAGACGCTCTTCGTTCCTCAACCCGTTTCCCACAAGACACCTGCTGACTGTTGTTGACTCTGTCTAGGACCTGACCAAGGCTGTCTCCATGGCAACTTGCTGTAACGCTGTATAATCTGCGGACTGAGGCATCTAGAGAGAATCGCAACTCTACAGGCCTACTAATACACAAACTCTTACACATATACAGATATGCACTCACCTCCCCAGCCCCATCCCTCGCCTTCGCCGCTTTGTACCGCCAGTCTGTCAAGCGGGTCCGTGACCAGCACTTTCTAGCTGCAGGGTAGGACGACTGTTGCCTGCACTGGATTACCTCGACCCCCCCGATTTCTGTCCCCAGTTGCAAAGTCATGTGTTTATGGTGTATGTGCTTTTGTTGCTGAGGTGTTTTTTCATAGTATGGGCATAGTATGGGTTTGGGTTTTTTTCTCCTCACTTTCCTAATGTTATGCTGTATTTCTCCCTCAATTCCCTGTCTTCCTGTTCTGTCTACCCCATTGTAGGTATGTTGTGTATGTATAGACAGGTTGATGGCTAATTTCGCTGGTACTTGTGACTAGTGACAATAAAGGGCTACTACTACTAATGACAACAGTGTCATGGACAAATGCGGAAGTAGTGTCTAGCGTCCAGCAAACCACTTGCTTGCTTCAAGCAGTTCCTTATTTACTTCTTCTTGCATGTTTTATGGTGGATTGTGTTCCTTATTTATGGAACATAATTACTGTTTACGATCTGCCGCTGGTTCTGTCAACAAGGACAGCTCCCATAAACTTGTGTTTTACTCAACAGGTGAGTTGTTTTGATTCGTATCTTTACAGAAAATGTATGCTATTATAACAACCAACAAGATTAGTATTATGGGGCATACAGGCCAAACGCGGGGCATCGCGTCTCTAGACCCGCACGAGGACGCATCTGATCCATAGTCTGATCACGTCTTTGCATTGACTTTGTATGTAATTTACTCGCGCAAATAGTTGAACTCGCGTTTGAAAATTATGAAATCAAGCACAACATTTATAAAAACTTTTCCTGATCCATTAAATCCTTGATTTATGTTTCCGTCTGATTGATGGCCGTCAGCGGTTGGGTAGAAGACAACAAATCCCATCATCCCACGCTCCTTCTTAGCGTCATCAAACCACGCAATTGTTATTGTTTTGGTAGTGCGCCCTCTCGTGGCAGCTCCTACAAACTGTACCTTTAAATATTATGTTATTTTAATAGTCTATATAGGACCAGTTTTTCTGCTGTGATTATAACATTATCCATAGGTTACAAAAAAAGTTAAAATTACGCACAAAGTTACAAAGGTTACAAAGTTATAAGTACAAATAACATCATAAGCTGCTGTTCTGACAACATTTGTTTCTCAACATGATAACTTATATCAAATATTAATAAAGTTTTGTCTGGTGTAAAGAACAGAAACTGCTCTGGGAGCGTCCTAGGCTTATTCATGCTGATGGCTTGCACCCCAGGAGAGTCGGAGCGGAGCTGCTCTCAGACAACCAGGACTCTCTCCAGGACACATCGCTCAATATGACTAGTAAGCCAAATCTTAAATAACTATTATGATGACTTTTGTTCTACCCGCTTAAATGATAGAAGTACTTGCGCTGTCCAATCTATTAAGATTGTATCTGTTCTCCGAAATAGTTGGGTCAAAATATAAATTTAATGTATTATCTAGAAAAAATCTTATGATTAAACCAGAAAAATGTAAAATAAATGAACAAAAACTATTTTTTTAAGTTTGTACTCATAAACATTAGATCACTCACACCCAAAGCAGTTATTGTAAATAAAATTATCACAGATAATAGTTTTGATGTACTCTGCTTGACTAAAACCTGGCTTAAACCAAATGATTATATTGGTCTAAATGAGTCTACTCCACCAAACTACTGTAATAAGCATGAGCCCCGTCAGACTGGTCGTGGGGGAGGTGTTGCAACAATATATAGTGATATTCTCAATGTTACCCAGAAAACAGGATACAGGTTTAACTAATTCGAAATAATTATGCTTAATGTTACACTGTCAGATATGCAAAATAAATCTATTGTGTCTCCTGCTCTGGCTACTGTGTACAAACCACCAGGGCCGTATACAGAATTCTTAAAAGAATTTACAGATTTCCTCTCAGACCTTCTGGTTACAGTTGAAGCAAATTGAGTCAAGCAAAATGTCAACGGGCCCACTCATCGTTTTAATCATAGACTAGATTTAATTATATTGCATGGAAGCGATCTTACTGATATAGATATCGTACCTCAAAGCGATGATGTTACAGACCATTTCTTTGTATCGTGCATTCTGCGTATCACTGATATTAACTTTGTCTCAGCATTACCGTCTGGGCAGAACTATTGTTCCAGTCACCAAAGACAGATTCGCAAATAACCTGCCTGATCTATCTCAACTGCTATTTGTACCCAAAAATACACATGAATTAGACGAAATGGCAACTGGCAACATGGGCACTATTTTCTCTAATACATTAGAAGCTGTTGCCCCCATCAAATTGAAAAAGGTTAAAGAAAAACATACTGTGCCATGGTATAACAGTAATACTGACTCTCTCAAGAAAGTAACTCATAGTCTTGAATGCAAATGGAGAAAAACTAACTTGGACGTTTTTAGAATTGCATGGAAAAACAGTATGTCCAGCTATAAACAGGCTCTAAAAACTGGTAGGGCAGAGCATATACACAAACCCATAGAAAATAACCAAAAAAATCAAAGGTTTTTATTTAGCACAGGGGCTAAATTAACAAATTACCAGACGCCACCTGATTCAAATATTCCATTAACGTTTAATAGTAATGACTTTATGAATTTCTTCACTGATAAAATAGATAACATTAGAAATACAATAGCGAATGTAGATTCTACAGCGTCTAACACTTCAGTTTGATCCATGGCACCAAAAGATAAACTGCAGTGCTTTACAACTATAGGACAGGAAGAGCTAAATAAACTTATCACTGTATCTAAACCAACAACATGTTTATGAGATCCTGTACCCACTAAATTACTAAAAGAGTTGTTACCTGTAGCTGAAGAACCGCTTCTCGTCCCAAAACCATTCAAGATGGCGGTTATTAAGCCTCTTATTAAGAAACCAAAATTAGATCCTAGTGAAATGGCAAATTATCGGCCTATTTCAAATCTTCCATTAATGTCTTTGTAATGATATAAACCTTAATAATCATCGGGGAGAAGGAGGCGGGAACCGGCGGACAATCAACTGAAACTTTAATAATACAAAATAAACACAAAACAGAGCACCAGCCCCTCACGGACGACTGGTGCGCTCAAATAAAAACCAAAACACAACTAAAAACCAAAACACAACTAAAATCCCAGGCCTGGTCCTCTCTCGTCCTTCACTGTCGTCGCTCCAGTTTTATATCCTTCCATCTCCTACGTGGGACTCGAGACCGGCAGTGGGTCGCAGGTGTCACTGATTTGCCCAATCATTGCCGGCCTCACTCCTTGTTCCCACGTCCCTCGGCCCCGCCCCACTCGCCACAGTCTTAAATTTTAGAAAAAGTTGTGTCTGCTCAATTGAGCTCCTTCCTGCAAAAAAAATTATCTGTACGAAGAATTTCAGTCAGGTTTCAGGCCCCACCTTAGCACAGAAACTGCACTTGTTAAAATTACAAATGACCTGCTTCTTGCGTCAATTCAAGGCTGCATCTTATTGCTAGTTTTACTTGATCTTAGTGCTGCATTCGACACCATAGATCATGACATACTCATAGATCGATTACAAAACTATACAGGTATTCAAGGGCAGGCTCTAAGATCTAAGATTATTTTACATATCAACATAATTCAGTGGTCTGACTCAAGAAGAAATATCCAGTGCCAAGTCCTGACTGGAAGAGAGGAGGATTTGGGCATGGAGGTGGGTGATTAGCTCAAAGTGATAGCTGCTGAATAATGACTGAAAGGACCTTAATAAAGGGAATAATGATTGGTATCATATTCCTATAGGTAGAAGTGCGAGCTTGACTAACGTGGCCTGCCAGAACTATCTCTATGCTCCATTTATAATATCATCACATGAACACTACTTTAAGAAGATTTTGTACTAACATTTATATAACTTTTCAAAAATGTTAGTGAAAGCTTGCGAGTGAGACACACATGAAAAAGCAAACACTTCAAATCAAAACGATTTTAACTCTCCTAAAAATTATATTTTTGCACAGTAACTCTACATAAACATAAAATAATTAGCCACATACACACCAAACTACACAAAGATATAAAAAATTTAAAACACTTCAAATTACAAATAGTGAGGCACCTCAAGGCTTGATTCTGTTCCAAATTTGTCAAAAGGGAGAAACATGCGTCATTAAGGAGAAACAACAGTAGCAGTATAACTGCCTCTGTGAGGATCTGAACTGATCCAAGACAGCAGTGATCTACAGACAGAACATCAGTTGTAGAGAGAAGACAAACTGAATCAGATCACAAGGATCTCTCTGTAAAATCATAATCTAGCACAGTTTTATCACTGGTAGAAACTTTGTATTGTAAGCACTTCCTGTGTTTATTTTCCTCTTTATGATGAATTACTTGCTGTGTTCCTCATTTGCAAGTTGCTATATATAAATGAATAAATGTAAATGTAAATTTAGAAGGCAACAATTTACAAGTAGCCCAGTTCTGCAGGAAAACCACCAACTTGGAAACACTGCTACTGGAAACCATTAGGTAATGGGTTTTAATGGTTAACGGTTGATGGTTTATAATGGTATTTGTGGTTGAAAACATTAGAACCTCTGTGACAGTTTCTATTGTTTATTTCAACAGGATTTGATTACAAAAGATTCTGAAACCAGCCAAACTCTCATCAAATCAGACGTCTCCCTCATTACCTTTGCATTTTCTCCAAAGAAACAAGAGCCTGTCAGCAGAGCTAAGCTATTGAATAATGCAGGTTTTCTTTACGGTATTGATCGAAGCTCCAGGTAAATTATCTTCCTGTCCTGAGTGTTTGTAAATTCTCCCGTAAACTATAAATATAAAAGAGAGACGTGTTAAAAAGAGGATGAACAAAAGCCAGGGTGATTTGCTCTTGGAAGAATAAGACAACCTGTTTAGGAAATCATTCTTGGTGCATAAAGGCATGTTTTGAATCAGCTAAATCACTTTAGGTGGTATGAGTGAGGTCTTGATGAAGACATGGATATTTTGGGATAGACTAAGACTTCTCTTTGTTTCTTATTATTAAAGAGGATTTTGTGCAAATGCAATGAGATGCACTGCAAGAGCCACTGAAACCCATGATGCCATCCAGAGAGGCTTGAGGAAGCAGCAAAGCACTTGAAAATATTATATTAAACAGGAAATTAATAGAAGAAACCACACAGGATTTGGGAGATACACTCTGAGGTTCCTGTTCTCCTCTTCTCACTTACTGAAGTAAACGAGGCCTGTGAAGAATAGTGAAAACACAGAACTACACATTGCAGTTTCTTTAAGGATGATGCAATGTCAGAGCTTTTATACAGCAAAGCAGAGATCTCACAAGGCTTTTGGATCATCATATCTACTCATATGAACAAGGCAATTAGTGGGAGGCTACAAACATTAAATTAAAGCACTGCAGAATGACACTTTTCATCAAATATTTCTCTCACTGTAAAGGCAATGGTATGATTCAGTTATTTCTAGGGATGGGTCGGTTCACTGAAGAAAAAAAAACAAAAAACGAACCTTTCGGTTCTCCACACATGGTTTCGGCACGCACTGGAACTGCGGTTCAACTCAAATCTGACAAAGCATCTGTAATATGGTTTGCTATAAATAACACGTAAAACAAACAGGGTTCAGCTAATACATTTTTCTGTTGATGTATGCGCATTCTGGCTTCCCAGACATTACAATAACAGCGATACAAATAAAAACCGTGAACAAACCACGCACTCTTGTTCAATGTGAATGCCGTATGCTGGAATATGAGCACTCATTTATTCCGTCATCACCTGGGTGGTGATAGCGCATGTGCAGAGGTTAGACCTGAACAGATCTGTATGAAGAATTTCAGTCAGGTTTCATGCACCACCATAGCCCAGAAACTGTACTTGTTAAAATTACAAATGACCTGTTTTTTGCGTCAGATCAAGGCTGCATCTCATTTCTAGCAGATTCCCACAGACACACTCTGTTCCAGCAGACTTCAATGGGCAGCTTTCGCCCCAACAAGGCTTCACCACAGCCAAGTACACTCCTAATGCAGACAACTTCAACAAAGAACCTTTTCCCCGGAGACTTCAACAGGAAACCTTCCAACCCAAATAAATTCCCAGAGCAAGCTTGTGCCCCACACTGCTCCACAAAAACCCAACTCCAAAACTTCTCTGAATAGCCCTTTTATCTTTGGCTTGTAAAGCAGGAAGCCTGTGTGAATGCCGCTCCGTTTTTTTCACCCGTGACATCCCCCCCTGCCAATCGGTTCCACTCGCCATACCTCTCAGGTGGCTGTCCCCGGGTGTCCCGCTGGGATCGTCGGGGTGGCGAGGGCGAAGCTGCTCTTGCTTCAACTTCAGGATCCCTTGAGACCACAGCCCACCCTACCATGGCTACCTCTGGGACGGGTGGCGCACTAGCTGCGGATAGTTTGGACATGGACGGAGCAAGTTTCGATGGAGCACCCGTATTGGTCCTGGTTTCCCCTCAGGCCGTACCGAGTAAACTGGAGCATCAGGCCCTTGTCGTTGTTCCACCACATATGGCGTTGACTCCCAGCAATCGCTGAGCTTCCCCTTCCCTGGGCGCCGGTTGTCCCTTACCAGCACCGGCTCACCATGTAACAAAGGACGTACAGCCGCTTGTTCTTGGCTGCTGCTGCACTCAGATGATCTGAAACTCATCGATAGGCATCGAGCAGTTGATGGTGGTGCCGAATTCACCGATTCAGTGGTACTATACCCTCTTTCTGCAGCCTCAGTCCCCAGGAGCAGGTCCACAGGTAAGCGGAGATGGTGTCCAAACATAAGGTAAGAAGGAGCATACCCGGTGCTACTGTGCACACTATTGTTATAGGCTTGCAACAGCGAGGGGAGACTCTCGGCCCATTGGCCCTGTTGTTCACTCTCTAGGGTCCCCAATAACCCCAGCAGGGTCTGGTTAAACCTTTCGCACCCCCCCCCCATTACCCTGAGGATGATATGAAGTCGTGTGGGTCTTCCGACACCCATAAAGGTGGCTCAACTCTTGGATGACTCGAGACTCAAAATTTGGACCTTGGTCTGAGTGTATGGTCTCCGGGCAGCCAAAAGGTTGTATCACTGCCCTCCAAAGGGCGCTGGCTGTGGTAACTGCCGTCTGATCTACAGTGGGGACGGCCCAGGTGTATTTAGTGAATAAATCAGTCATCACCAGGATATTTTGAAATCGATGCGTTGGCCGACCTAGAGTCAGGAAATCGATTCCTATGATGTGCAGAGGTGCTTTAGGCCACAGGGGGACCAGTGGGGCTCGGGCTTCCTTCCTGCGTTTGAACAACGTACACCTTGGACAACTCTGAATGAACTCCTCAACTTCCTTTTCCATCCTAGGCCAGTAGAAATACCTCCTCAGCAGCAATAACGTCTTCTCTTGGCCCTGATGGCCAGTATGGGTGTGGTATGCGGTCAATAGCTCCGAGACTTGGCCCTTCGGTACCACCACCTGCTGTACTGTCTCCTGTGTTCTAGGGTCTCGCATCGAAGTGCGCTTCTCTAAGTCGCAGCCTCTTCCACTGCCTTAGGAGCTGTTGTACTCCCACCGTCTGAGCCTGCCTTTCCTCTGCCCTCGGCAGGTATCCCTGTCTAAGGTACGACGTAACCTGACACAGATCTGCATCTCCCTGCTGCATCCTTCTCCACCGCCCGGGGTCCCATCCCCAACTGGACGGAACAACCCTCAGGGTCCCGGGAGCTTCCACCATTGCCACCAGCAACTTGTTTTCGGGGCCAGGGGTACAAAGGGGCGTTTGGTCGTCCCTCCGGGTGGCTGGGAGTCTGGACAGGGCATCCGCATTTACGTGTTCTCGGCCAGGTCGGTACTTAAGCTGTACTTAAGCGGTACTTAAACTACATCCCTAGGAGTGCTCAATGAATGCCCAAGCAATGATCTCGAACGATAACAACCCCTTTCTGTTGAACGGGAACCCCTCAGACCAGAAAGTCTACCACGATGTACCCAGTGTAGGGGATGTCCAGACCATTTGCCCCCCGTAAAGTCAGCCGGGAAGCTTCCATTGCTTGGAGCCGACGATCTGCAAACAACTCCTGGGCCAGACTCTCCGAGAATAATGTAACTTGAGAACCTGTATCGACCAGACAATTTATCGTGACTCCGTTAGCTTGAACCTCCACGGTGGGACAACGCCCAACCCAGTCATCTCGTAAAGCAGGAACAGAAGGAGGGTCACACAAAGGGGTCCCGGCCACTGTGGGTCAAGTGGCCGGGACCCCTTTGTGTGACCCTCCCAAGGTTTTTTTCTCCATTCTGTCACCGATGGAGTTTCGGTTCCTTGCCGCTGTCGCCTCCGGCTTGCTTAGTTGGGGTCACTTCATCTACAGCGATATTGTTGACTTGATTGCTAACAAATGCACAGTCACTATTTAAACTGAACAGAGATGACATCACTGAATTCAATGATGAACTGGCTTTAACTATCATTTTGCATTATTGACACACTGTTTTCCTAATGAATGTTGTTCAGTTGCTTTGACGCAATGTATTTTGTTTAAAGCGCTATATAAATAAAGGTGACTTGACTTGACTTGACATTTTCACCATCATATCGTATTTTGGCAGCTGTTTAGCACAGAATGCCATCTGCAGCCCTGGTGCGCTGAGGTTACACTTCAATGGCTCATTATAAATACTGTTTTTCTTGCTGCTAAACATGAATGTGCCACAGTTCCCCATGAGTGACCTGATCATTTCCAGACTCTTGGTCTGCTTCAGCCACCATCGATTAGTCTCCCTCATCTTGTTCCAAATATGTATGAGATTCTTTCTTATGTGGAAAACAAAAGGTTTGAATTTTTTTTTTCACAGAAGTAAATGTGCTCCAATGTTGTTTGGTTGCCAACAATCTCAATATCTTCTGGTGTGTTCGACAGAAGAAAAAGCCATTCAGGTTTGGAGCAATGAGAGGAGAGTAAACAGTGACAGAAAGATATTTTTAGCTGAACTGTTCACCTTTAAAGGGTTAGTTAACCCCAAAAAATCAAATTAGCCCATAAATTACTCACATTGAAGTCATCCGAGTTGTACAGGGCTTTCTTTCATATGAATCCAGTCAGCGTTAATTAAAAAATTGTCTTTGATCTTTCAAGTGGTTTGATGCCACTCTGCAGGTGTTGCACTCAATTGGTTCAGGAGAAGTATAACAAAAAGAGCATCCAATAAAAGTGTCTCACACGGCTTCGGGGAGTGAACAAAGGCCTCCTGTAGCGAATCGATGCATTTTGCCCATACGCAGCACTGACCTCATACGTCATTCCCCCGGAACTGCTTCGTTTACATCTGTGAGCGCAAGCTAGATTAAAGTGATTACGGTTTAAAAATTGATATTTTTCTTACAAAAATGCAACGATTCACTACAGGAGGCCTTTGTTCACTCACTGAAGCCGTGTGAGACACTTTTATTGAATGAGATTTTATTTAAACTTCTCATGGACCGCTGGAGTGCAACACCCGCTAAGTTGCATCAAAGAGCTTGAAAGATGAAAGACAATTTTTAAAGTAACTCTGACTGAATTCGTCTGAAAGAAGAAAGTCATATACACCTAAGATGCCTCCAGGGTGAGTAATTTATGGCCTAATTTTAATTTTTGGATGAACTTACCCTTTAAGAAGAAAATGCTGATGTACAGAGGGGTCCAAATGTCTGAAAACAAGGGGGAAATGAGGTTTTGCATTCTTTAGTAATGTCAAATAAAGGAAATTTAATTTTTTTGTATCTTGAATAATTATGCATCATAACTTTTTATATTCTAAGATTTTAACCAGGAATGCTAACATGCATTTTGACTGTTTGGCTTTTACTACCAGATTAACAGAAAAATGCATACTGTATATCAATATTAATATTAGAATATTTATTAGACTTGCACATGAGCTGACATTATTTAAAATACAGCAAAATGAGATATTACGCCATAGCTCAAACCCAGAATACAAAAAAAAAATCACATTGGAAAGGTGAAGAACAGAGGTAAATCGCATGATAAATACTGTTTTTGCCCAACTACCTGATGTCAATAAAAATATCTGGACTTTCAAAATGAAACGATACAAATCAATCTTCTTTCTGCTGAAGCTCCTCACATTCAATACATTTTAGCTGCATTCAAGATCGAAATCAATTACTTCTGAATCATGTTTCATTACGGCTTCACCACAGCAGTCACGATGCTCCCGCAGCCCCAGACGCCTCAGCTGGCAGGTTGTTAAATGCTTCTGAGGCCCATCAGATTGTGTGGTGATGGACTGGTTCTGAAAGAGCTCTCCCCAGTGTGCGATGAATCTGCCCGGGCAGCTCAGTTCCCTACGGCCCAGTGGCTCGCCGCTTGGCTGATTTAGCCCTGCGTGTAAATCACAGAAGGAAGTATGCAAGCGACCAGCATCATTTTGATCCAGCCACAAATCACAGCTCTTGGCTGCATGGGAGATGTCAGTCATAAAGCCAATGTTCCTCCCCCAGTGCTCCAGAATAATCAGGCGCCGGGACTCATTTATTTGTGAGGTTGAGATGTTCAGCACGTCGTTTATCATCATTGTTACCCAGGATACATCTACCTTTGACAAACGTGTGGATTCTACTGCTTTATGCAACATTTGTCAAAGTGTTACTTGTGTCGGTCAGGATCCTCAAACAGAGTGATCCGCCCACAAGTTATTTTAATTCTGGTCTTAAAGGGTTAGTTCATACAAAAATTCAAATTAGCTTGTGTCTTACTCTTGAGACACTTTCAAAAGAATCCAGTCGGAGTTATATTAAAATTGTCCTGGCTCTTCCAAGCTCTATCATTGCAGTCAGCAGGTGTTATAGTTGAACAGTCCACAAGTTGTCAAATAAAGTGCTCACATCCATAATAAATGCCTCACACAGCTCCAGGGGGTGAATAAAAGCCTCCTGTAGAGAATCAATGCATATTTGTAAGGAAAATATCCATATTTCAAATGTAATAAACACTTTTCTCTCACTTCCACTATCAGTCAGACGCGGAAGCCATTCCGGTGGATGCCGTAATATGTTGACATTGCATGATAAGTGCTGAACCGAGGTGGGTAGAGTACCCAAAAACTGTACTCAAGTAAAAGTAAAAGTACTTCTAGAAATATTTACTCAAGTAAATGTAAAAGTACTAGTCTTGAATAGTTACTTGAGTAAGAGTAAAAAAGTATCGGATAAAAAATCTACTCAAGTAGTTAGTTACTAGTTACTTTGGGTCATATATACTGAGCCTATTTTTATTTAGATATATAGATAAAATGTATGTAATGTATGTGTGTGTGTATAAATGTATATATTTCATCAGCCTTTACTCCAATTTATGTAATTTATTATAAAACCTAGTCTGTTTACTATATAGGTGTCATGCCATAACATATTTTTAATACGACTGACTTTATATTAAATGTGAATTTAACATAGAAAGTTAATGTGATATAAATATTGCTACTAATCTTTCATTGTTCAGAAAGAGAGCAAATAACATTTACACTATTAAAGATCATTTTCAGTGACAGTCTAGAGTTCAATCACTCTCAGAAACTCCCATTAAAATCACTGAAACTGTTAACACTGTGAAATCAATATCTTATTTACAGATTTGTACACACACACATCTGCACTTTGTTTTTTCTGACGAGAGAATTCGCCAGAAAGAGGTATTCCGTCAGTGAGCGAGTGAAGGAAGCACCGGCATTTTAGCGATGACTCATCGGAACACCTCTGATTGGCCAATGCATTCAAAAGCTCAACAGAATCGTGTGTGATTGGTTATAATGCGCAGCGCTGTAATAACGCATCTATCTCTGGCTCAGCGCCAGCAAGCAATCACAGATCTGAATTTAGCAGCTGATGATATGACTTGATGAACGTACTCGCACCGATGTGATTGTATTAAAATTAATAAAATCTTAATCGTCTATTTTTTGTCTTTTGGAAGCTGCATTCAACTTGACTCCACTCTGTTATAAGCCACACATGTACAACAAACTAATGTCACAGTGGTATCGTGTACTGTAATCGAAAGAAGACCAAGTTATTACCTGTTAAACAGTACAGCACACGCGGTGTTCATCTAATAAGGATCTACCTCTACTTCCTGTTGGCCTTCTGTAGCAAATTGTAGCTCCGTGTAGCTGTTTTTATTTTATTTTTTTCTCTAGAATCTTTATCTTACTATCACTCTCTGTTTTTTAAAGTGGTAAAATATAACTTAATTCACACCATATTTCTGATATTATCGATCAATCTTATCAGATTAACTTTGATCGTTCACTTTTATTTTATTTCCGTGAGTGCAGTACACCTGCAAAGCGTTAGCACTCGTCAGCTTGTCATTAGCGTTTTCATTCGAACCTATCGCTGTTTTCTTTTCTCCTCTCCCTCGCTCCAGTTTTTCACAAGTTCATCAAACAACCGCAGTAAGAATTTTCATCAAGCACGGTGAGTAATGGCTTCTCCTATCATTGTTTCTTGCACCTCTTGCCACATGTACAGTTTATCTATCTCTGTCGCTGATGAGGGATTCACATGTGATAAATGTAGGGAAATAGTTAGGCTGACAGAGAAGATTTCAGAATTAGAGACACGCATCCAAACTTTAATTGAGGACAGTAAAAATGTTAGGGCTCTAGATACGGCTTTGGATGCGTCTAGCTCAGGGATTCCTGTACATTGTTCGGTTCCGGAAACAGAGCCCCAGCAGCAGGGCAACTGGGTGACGGTGAGGCAGCGTAGTCGTGGGTCAAAACACCGCTCTTCTGTTCCGATCAAAACAATAAACAGGTTCTCCCCACTCAGTGATGCACCCACTGAGAAACCTGATGAAAGTGCTCTAGTTATTGGTGATTATATTGTACGGAACGTGAATATACAGACACCAGCCACCATAGTCAAATGTTTACCGGGAGCCAGAGCGCCTGACATCTTGGCAAATTTAAAAGTGCTGGCTAATGCTAAACGTAAATACAGTAAGATTGTTATTCATGCCGGCGCTAATGATGTTCGACTTCGCCAGTCGGAGATCACTAAAAATAACATTAAAGAGGTGTGTGAACTTGCAAGCACGATGTCAGACACTGTAATATGCTCTGGTCCCCTCCCTGCTTACCGTGGTGATGAGATGCATAGCAGATTGTCATCACTCAATGGCTGGATGTCTAAGTGGTGCCCACAAAATAACATAGGTTTCATATACAATTGGACGAGCTTTTGGGGCAGACCTGACCTGTTTAAAAGAGATGGTCTTCATCCCTCCTGGGGTGGCGCCACTCTTCTCTCTAGAAATATGGCAAATAGTCTTAGTGTTTATACTTGACTAACTGGGGCCCAGGTCAGGAAGCAGACAGACTGGCTAAACCGACCGTCTGCTAGCCGCCTCCCGTCACAGAGGTCAGTTAATTCTCAGCACATAGAGACTCTTTCACCTAGATATCACACTATAGAGACTGTGTCTGTTCCCCGAACTAGAAAATACAAAAAACGTCCAAACCAAGTTAAGATTAACAATTTAATTGAGGTTCAACAAATAAAAAACAGAAGCAATATGGATAAACAAATGATAAAGCTTGGCTTATTGAATATCAGATCCCTTTCTACGAAAACACTTTTTGTAAATAATATGATCACTGATCATAATATAGATGTACTCTGTTTGACAGAAACCTGGCTAAAACCTGATGATTACATTATTTTAAATGAGTCCACCCCCCAAGATTACTGTTATAAACATGAGCCACGTCTAAAAGGCAAAGGTGGAGGTGTTGCTTCAATTTATAACAACGTTTTCAGGATTTCTCAGAGGGCAGGCTACAAGTATAACTCGTTTGAATTAATGGTACTTCATATAACATTATCCAAAGAAACAAATGTTAATGATAAATCCCCTGTTATTTTTGTACTGGCTACTGTATACAGGCCACCAGGGCACCATACAGACTTTATTAAAGAGTTTGGTGATTTTACATCCGAGTTAGTTCTGGCTGCAGATAAAGTTTTAATAGTTGGTGATTTTAATATCCATGTTGATAATGAAAACGATGCATTGGGATCAGCATTTATAGACATTCTGAACTCTATTGGTGTTAGACAACACGTTTCAGGACCTACTCATTGTCGAAATCATACTCTAGATTTAATACTGTCACATGGAATTGATGTTGAGGGTGTTGAAATTATTCAGCCAAGTGATGATATCTCAGATCATTATTTAGTTCTTTGCAAAATTCATATAGCCAAAATTGTAAATTCTACTTCTTGTTACAAGTATGGAAGAACCATCACTTCTAACACAAAAGACTGCTTTTTAAGTTATCTTCCTGATGTATCCAAATTCCTTAGCATATCCAAAACCTCAGAACAACTTGATGATGTAACATAAACTATGGACTCTCTCTTTTCTAGCACTTTAAATAAAGTTGCTCCTTTACGCTTAAGGAAGGTTAAGGAAAACAGTTTGACACCATGGTACAATGAGCATACTCGCACCCTAAAGAGAGCAGCCCGAAAAATGGAGCGCAGCTGGAGGAAAACAAAACTAGAGGTATTTCATATTGCTTGGCGGGAAAGTAACATATCCTACAGAAAAGCATTAAAAACTGCTAGATCCGATTACTTTTCTTCTCTTTTAGAAGAAAACAAACATAACCCCAGGTATTTATTCAATACAGTGGCTAAATTAACGAAAAATAAAGCCTCAACAAGTGTTGACATTTCCCAACACCACAGCAGTAATGACTTTATGAACTACTTATTAATACTTATAAATACTATTAGAGATAAAATTGCAACCATTCAGCCGTCAGCTACAGTATCACATCAGACAGTGCACTATAGACCCCCTGAGGAACAGTTCCACTCATTCTCTACCATAGGAGAGGAAGAATTGTATAAACTTGTTAAATCATCTAAACCAACAACATGTATGTTAGACCCTATACCATCTAAGCTCCTGAAAGAGGTGCTTCCAGAAGTCATAGATCCTCTTCTGACTATTATTAATTCCTCATTGTCATTAGGACATGTCCCCAAAACCTTCAAACTGGCTGTTATTAAGCCTCTCATCAAAAAACCACAACTTGACCGCAAAGAACTAGTTAATTATAGACCAATCTCGAATCTCCCTTTTCTGTCCAAGATACTAGAAAAGGTGGTATCCACACAATTATATTCCTTCTTAGAGAAAAATGGTATATGTGAGGATTTCCAGTCAGGATTTAGACCGTATCATAGTACTGAGACTGCTCTTCTTAGAGTTACAAATGATCTGCTCTTATCATCTGATCGTGGGTGTATCTCTCTATTAGTTTTATTGGATCTTAGTGCTGCGTTTGACACAATTGACCACAACATTCTTTTGCATAGACTTGAATACTTTGTTGGCATCAGTGGAAGTGCATTAGCATGGTTTAAATCGTACTTATATGACCGCCATCAGTTCGTAGCAGTGAATGAAGATGTATCCTATCGATCACAAGTGCAGTATGGAGTACCTCAAGGCTCAGTACTAGGGCCGCTACTCTTCACGCTTTATATGTTACCCTTGGGAGATATCATCAGGAAACATGGTGTTAGCTTTCACTGTTATGCTGATGATACTCAGCTCTATATTTCTTCGCAGCCCGGTGAAACACACCAATTTGAAAAACTAATGGATTGCATAGTCGATATAAAAAACTGGATGACGAGTAATTTCTTACTGCTAAATTCTGAAAAAACAGAGGTGTTAATTATAGGACCTAAAAACTCTGCTTGTAATAACCTAGAACACTGTCTAAGACTTGATGGTTGCTCTGTCAATTCTTCGTCATCAGTTAGGAACCTAGGTGTGCTATTTGATCGCAATCTTTCCTTAGAAAGCCACGTTTCTAGCATTTGTAAAACTGCATTTTTCCATCTCAAAAATATATCTAAATTATGGCCTATGCTCTCAATGTCAAATGCAGAAATGTTAATCCATGCATTTATGACCTCAAGGTTAGATTATTGTAATGCTTTATTGGGTGGTTGTTCTGCACGCTTAGTAAACAAACTACAGCTAGTCCAAAATGCAGCAGCAAGAGTTCTTACTAGAACCAGGAAGTATGACCATATTAGCCCGGTCCTGTCAACACTGCACTGGCTCCCTATCAAGCATCGCATAGATTTTAAAATATTGCTTATTACTTATAAAGCCCTGAATGGTTTAGCACCTCAGTATTTGAATGAGCTCCTTTTACATTATAATCCTCTATGTCCGCTACGTTCTCAAAACTCAGGCAATTTGATAATACCTAGAATATCAAAATCAACTGCAGGCGGCAGATCCTTTTCCTATTTGGCGCCCAAACTCTGGAATAACCTACCTAACATTGTTCGGGAGGCAGACACACTCTTGCAGTTTAAATCTAGATTAAAGAACCATCTCTTTAACCTGGCATACACATAACATACTAATATGCTTTTATTATCCAAATCCGTTAAAGGATTTTTTAGGCTGCATTAATTAGGTAAACCGGAACCGGAAACACTTCCCATAACACCCTATGTACTTGCTACATCATTAGAAGAATGGCATCTACGCTAATATTTGTCTGTTTCTCTCTTGTTCCGAGGTCACCGTGGCCACCAGATCCAGTCTGTGTCCAGATCAGAGGGTCACTGCAGTCACCCGGATCCAGTACGTATCCAGACCAGATGCTGGATCAGCACCTAGAAAGGACCTCTACATCTCTGAAAGACAGCGGAGACCAGGACAACTAGAGCCCCAGATACAGATCCCCTGTAAAGACCTTGTCTCAGAGGAGCACCAGGACAAGACCACAGGAAACAGATGATTCTTCTGCACAATCTGACTTTGCTGCAGCCTGGAATTGAAATACTGGTTTCGTCTGGTCAGAGGAGAACTGGCCCCCCAACTGAGCCTGGTTTCTCCCAAGGTTTTTTTCTCCATTCTGTCACCGATGGAGTTTCGGTTCCTTGCCGCTGTCGCCTCTGGCTTGCTTAGTTGGGGACACTTCATCTACAGCGATATCGTTGACTTGATTGCAAATAAATGCACAGACACTATTTAACTGAACAGAGATGACATAACTGAATCCAATGATGAACTGCCTTTATCATTTTTGCATTATTGACACTGTTTTCCTAATGAATGTTGTTCAGTTGCTTTGACGCAATGTATTTTGTTTAAAGCGCTATATAAATAAAGGTGACATTGACATTGACATCTCCATCGCAAGCAAATAATAGCCTTTGCAGATTTGCTTTCAATTCAGTGTAGTTCCATAGCCATGTTTTCAACGCTGCTGATGTTCTTAAATGTTATAACTCTGAGTGAACCGCTTCAGACGCTCAGCGCGTGCGGCAGGGAACTGAACGACTCATTCAAACTGATTCATGAACCAATTCACTCGTTTGCCAATTGGTTTGATCAAGCCTTTGAACAGAATTGACTCAAAAGAATGAATCATTCGTGAATGTGCATCGCTCATTGCCCAGAGAAAAGTAGACGGCGCGTTTGGATCAAACTAAAGCATTTATAACATGTATTGCATTAAGATAAAGTAACGAGAGGAGCGTCGCCCACAGTAACGAAGTAAAAGTACAGATTTTTCCCCAAAAATTTACTCAAGTAAGAGTATAAAGTACCCATCTTTAAATATACTCTGAAAAGTATTAGTTACCCCAAAAAATTACTCAAGTAAATGTAACAAAGTAAATGTAACTCGTTACTACCCACCTCTGGTGCTGAACATAGAGAGAGAACAAAACAAAACGCTGGTCATGAGTTAAAAGTACAAACTGAGGATTTGGAAAGAAAAATGTTGGATGATTTCGACATAAATGAGGAGGAGTCTGTTTTTCCTTTGCTGAATTAAGGAAACTTTACTTTTTTTGCCCCTTTAAACAAACTTGTGAGACTAGCATATATCTCAGAGGCACGTGCGCTGTGTATACATGCTGCGTCATCCACCAAAACAGCTTCTGTGTATGACAGATAACAGAAGTGAGAGAAAAGTGTTTATTAGATTTGAAATATGGATATTTTTCTTACAAGAATGCATGGATTCACTACAAAGACTTAAAAAATGTAGTGTAGTAACGGTCATGAATGAGTGACAGTTTTTAATACATGTAAAGGGAGCACTCTTTGCACACTGTATACGATAATATATTCAGAATTTAAATAAAACTTTTTTTTCTTGAGTGACAAGCGGCCACATACAACACAGAGATAAGTAACTACTACACTATGTAGAAAAAGATAATAATTTCAGAAGCACAGATGTGATTCTGCAACCAAACCTGGTCCAAATGCAGGATTTAGTTAGGAAATGGCCATTATTTTTGGCTTGGATGCCAAATCATGCTCATCAGCTTGCTTTTCTGTTTAATTTAAGAATGTTTTGTGAACATATATGCTTTAATAACAAATAACTGTTACACATTTTTCAATAAGGTTAAATTAGTGTTAGTTAACATATTATTTCAAAGTGTTGCCTAAATAATGTATTTCAAGCATTCACTTGAAAAAAATACCCCCCCCAGCAGCACATGCTCACAGACTCCTGCAGTTCATGCAGTCTGCTACATTAACTACACTCAAGAACTCAAAAATCATAAAGAGAGGATTCTGTCGTGTCTCCCCTTTGATTCTCACACTGCCCAGTAATGCTTACATAAGATAACACTTGATATATAATAAATACATTTGTGCTCAGTTGAAAAACATTGCCGTATTCCAAGGGAAATGACAGCCTGTAACATTCTCATCTGCATTCTTCTGAAAGGTTTATCACACGCTTGCATTAATGCATTCAGAAGCACATTCACTGTTGTTGAGAAAAGAAGCAGTTTGAACAGTTCTGCTTCTGAGACACTGCAGAGATGTTCTCATTGATAGTGTCTGCATCTCAGGCCTTTAACTCAGTCGGTGTCAGAGCCGCTCTACAAATGATCTCATCCTCAGACGCCCACAGACCAGCCTGATGCTTATTCAAACAGCACGAGAGGACTAAATTCATTAGTGCCAGTGATTGGGTGCTGTTACTCTAGACCTGGACTCAAAGTCCGGTTTACAAGGCCCTTCAGAGTTCAGCTTATTTGTTTTTTGTCAACAATCTAAAGTTTTCTGCAGGTCAGCAGAACCGGTGAATGTTTCGATGTGAACCAGAAGATCAAAAAGAAGCCCTGTGAGGGTCTAGAGCAGTCCTTGTTATCTTGTGAATTCATGCCGTTTACCTCGATAAAGTTTTTGACAGGATTAAAGTGCCTGGCCCTGGAGAGGTAATTCAGAGTCCCTAGACGAAAGCCAGGCTCATTTTTCAGGAGGTGACAGAGGTGACGGGACCACAACACACCTATATGAGAGACCTTGCCTGGTAATCAACTAAAATCTCATTTCTCACACAGTCACTTTAGAAAAGCAGCTGTTGATGACAGACATAGCAGAGCTCAAGCTGTGATGAGAGTAATTAAGTGGTGTAAAAACTGTAGTATTCCCATTTTCTTTGATTTAACAGCAAATGAGCACATATCCTAGAAGCTGTTCTGACTTATTCAGCTGATTTGCTTGTAATAAAAGAATAATGCCAGATGGATACTTCAGATAAAACTACCAATAGCTTGATAACCAAATCAAATGTACCAATATTCAATTAAATTCACATCTGTATAGCATTTTTTACAATACAAATTGGTGCAAAGCAGCTTCATAGAAAATGAAAGTTTCTACATTATTTTTCGGAGCAGTGGTGATAGTGTCAAGATGAAATTCATATGGCAGAAATGTACAGTAAAAATCATGCAGTTAGATAATGACGTATTCAAACAAATTAGTAAAAAAAAAAAAAAAAAAAAAATATATATATATGCATACACAGTTTTTAAAACTATTGCTCCATTACTCAAAACTCTACACACACAACCACAAAACACACCCACAACATGCAAAACGTCACACATATCTCTTGCAGTTTAAATCTAGATTAAAGACCCATCTCTTTAATCTGGCTTACACATAACATACTAATATGCTTTTAATATCCAAATCCGTTAAAGGATTTTTAGGCTGCATTAATTAGGTAAACCGGAACCGGAAACCATTCCCATAACATAATGTACTTGCTACATCATTAGAAGAATGGCATCTACGCTAATATTTTTCTGTTTCTCTCTTATTCCGAGGTCACCGTAGCCACCAGATCCAGTCTGTATCCAGATCAGAGGGTCACTGCAGTCACCCGGATCAAGTACGTATCCAGACCAGATGCTGGATCAGCACCTAGAAAGGACCTCTACATCCCTGAAAGACAGCGGAGACCAGGACAACTAGAGCCCCAGATACAGATCCCCTGTAAAGACCTTGTCTCAGAGGAGCACCAGGACAAGACCACAGGAAACAGATGATTCTTCTGCACAATCTGACTTTGCTGCAGCCTGGAATTGAACTACTGGTTTCGTCTGGTCAGAGGAGAACTGGCCCCCCAACTGAGCCTGGTTTCTCCCAAGGCTCTGGTTTACCTAATGCAGCCTAAAAATCCTTTAACCGATTTGGATATTAGAAGCATATTAGTATGTTATGTGTAAGCCAGGTTAAAGAGATGAGTCTTTAATTTAGATTTAAACTGCAAGAGTGTGTCTGCCTCCCGAACAATGTTAGGTAGGTTATTCCAGAGTTTAGGTGCCAAATAGGATTTTTATATATTTGTCAACACTAGATCGTAAGACTAAATGTCTGTCTATGTGTGTGTAAATGCTTTGAAACAGGCAGAATGTTGTCAGCACACTTAAGAACACTGGTTTGTAATGACTGGTGTGTATTTTCATCTTGGGATCTATGAGTGCAGCATGATCATCTGAAATCATTCCCATCATGAGCAGCAGCTGCTGTGGTCTTCAGTAAATGGCTCTGACCAGGTTAATGTGCTGATAACAGCAGCTCTTCTCCAGATAGTACATCCTCACTAAAGCTTGACATAGACAAACACCTCAGAACCCGTCTTCTCTCTAGACACTGAAGTAGTATCTTCAAAAGGACACAATTTTCTTTCTCCTGCTCAGACAGGAAAAGCAGTGTGTTCGGAAGCTGCAACTCTGTTAGACTTTAGCACAAAACATACACACCTTGAGCTGCAGGAAAGTTCTGTGCTTTCTGATGCTATTATACAGTAAACAGTCATTCTGCACTGCAAAAATGGCTATTAAATGGTTAAAAATCCAATCAAAGACATTGGAAAATGATACACATTTCCACTGAAACATGGCCCATAAATAATCAAATCCATTATAGAAATAATAAATAATTTATATTTAGTTACATGTAAATATAATCAAGAACTTCTAAGTTAGAAGAATGAGTAAGTAATGATACAAATACCCAGGGAAAAAGTTACATTTTTAAATGTTGATATTGTTTTGTGTTGAAACCCAGTCATGAGCCAGATGATGGAGAAAGAGCATCACTTTACACTTGAAGCCATTTGCTTTGTGGACTCTCTCTCATAGGCTTAATGCAAGTTAGTGTAAATGTTAACATTACTGTATTTAGTAGTGCCCAAGTAGTGGTAGTGTAGTCTAGATATGAGCAACCTAGTAAAAATGTAATATATTTAAAATACATTTATTGCATAGTACAGTTAAAATCTATTAATTTATTTACTGACAGATAACTTGAGACTTACTGATATAAAAATTATAATTATACTTTTTTTGGTGTACTACTTGTGCACAATGCACATTTCTTAATATTAAGCCTAAAATGTGTAATATCACTTTTACTAAGAATTGTATGATCTTTTAATAAGGGATGCACCGATATGAAAATTTTGGCCGATATGTGCCGATAAATCTAAATCCACATTTTACCATAATTTTTGAGAGCCCGATTACCAAAAAAGTCTTATAATTAAAAGGCATTAAACACTTCAACATAAATCAAACAAAGCAGCCTTACAAATAAATAAAATAATGCTTAATTAATGGAAACAAGTTACTGGACAAAGTCACCTTTATTTTTTATTTATATAGCGCTTTAAACAAAATACATTGCGTCAAAGCAACTGAACTACATTCATTAGGAAAACAGTGTGTCAATAATGCAAAATGATAGTTAAAGGCAGTTCATCATTGAATTCAGTGATGTCATCTCTGTTCAGTTAAATAGTGTCTGTGCATTTATTTGCAATCAAGTCAACGATATCGCTGTAGATGAAGTGACCCCAACTAAGCAAGCCAGAGGCGACAGCGGCAAGGAACCGAAACTCCATCGGTGACAGAATGGAGAAAAAAACCTTGGGAGAAACCAGGCTCAGTTGGGGGCCAGTTCTCCTCTGACCAGACGAAACCAGTAGTTCAATTTCAGGCTGCAGCAAAGTCAGATTGTGCAGAAGAATCATCTGTTTCCTGTGGTCTTGTCCTGGTGGTCCTCTAAAACAAGGTCTTTACAGGGGATCTGTATCTGGGGCTCTAGTTGTCCTGGTCTCCGCTGTCTTTCAGGGCAATAGAGGTCCTTTCTAGGTGCTGATCCACCATCTGGTCTGGATACGTACTGGATCCGGGTGACTGCAGTGACCCTCTGATCTGGACACAGACTGGATCTGGTGGCCACGGTGACCTCGGAACAAGAGAGAAACAGACAAATATTAGCGTAGATGCCATTCTTCTAATGATGTAGCAAGTACATCTGGTGTTATGGGAAGTGTTTCCGGTTCCGGTTTACCTAATTAATACCTTTAACGGATTTGGATATTAAAAGCATATTAGTATGTAATGTGTATGCCAGGTTAAAGACATGGGTCTTTAATCTAGATTTAAACTGCAAGAGTGTGTCACTGGAACCTGACTCGACTCTGGAGGGTCAACTGGAACCTGACTCGACTCTGGAGGGTCAACTGGAACTTGACTCGACTCTGTAGGGTCAACTGGAACCTGACTCGACTCTGGAGGGTCAACTAGAACCTGACTCGACTCTGGAGAGTTCACTGGAACCTGACTCGACTCTGGAGAGTTCACTGGAACCTGACTCGACTCTGGAGAGTTCACTGGAACCTGACTCGACTCTGGAGAGTTCACTGGAACCTGACTCGACTCTGGAGAGTTCACTGGAACCTGACTCGACTCTGGAGGGTCAACTGGAACCTGACTCGACTCTGAAGAGTTCACTGGAACCTGACTCGACTCTGGAGAGTTCACTGGAACCTGACTCGACTCTGGAGAGTTCACTGGAACCTGACTCGACTCTGGAGAGTTCACTGGAGCTTGACTTGACTCTGGAGGGTCAACTGGAACCTGACTCGACTCTGGAGGGTCAACTGGAATCTGACTCGACTCTGGAGGGTCAACTGGAACCTGACTCGACTCTGAAGAGTTCACTGGAACTTGACTTGACTCTGGAGGGTCAACTGGAACCTGACTTGACTCTGGAGGGTCAACTGGAACCTGACTCGACTCCAGAGGGTCAGCTGTGACTGTCATCCTGTGCAGCGGCGCTGGGTTAGCGGCCATCTTGTACTGTGGCGCAGGACTGGCGGCCATCTTGTGCTGTGGCTCTGGACCAGTGGCCCTCTTGGGCATTGGTGCTGGGTTTGCGGCCATCTTGTACTGTGGCGCAGGACTGGTGGCCATCTTGTGCTGTGGCTCTGGACCAGTGGCCATCTTGGGCATTGGTGCTGGGTTAGCGGCCATCTTGTGCTGTGGTGCTGGGCTGGCGACCACTCGGTGCTGTGGCGCTGGGCTGGCGGCCATGTTGGGCTGTGGCGCTGGTTCATCAGCCATGACGTGAACCGTCTTTGGAATCTCTAAGATCTTTGACAGCATCTCGAAGTAATCTTGCAGCCATCTTGCACCGTGGCACTGGACTGGTGACCACTTTGTGCTGTGGCATTGTGCTGGCGTCCATATTGCCTCGTGGCGCTGGGTTGATGGCCATGTTGCCTCGTGGCGCTGAGCTGGTGGCCATCCTGTACTGTGGTGTGAGGCTGGCTTCCATCTTGCCTCGTGGTGCGGGGTTGGTGGCCATGCACCGCAGCGACGCTGGGTTGGCGGCCATCTTGGGCAGTGGCGCTGGCTTTCTCCTTCTGCCATGGTGAAACGGCGGCTCTGGTCCCTCCCACATGAGCCCCGAGTTGAAGGGGGGGCCGTGGTGGAGAGCGATGCTGAGCTTCCTCTCGCCCACCTCCTCCTCGGTGACCTCCCCTGGTCCCGCGAAACACGACCAGGCGGGTTCCCTCAAACTGATTGCTTCTCTCCCGCTCGGTGGCTGGGGAGGAAGCGTCAACTGACATACCGCTGGATACAGGAAACACAGGAGAGATCCAAGTGCAGGTAAGAGGTTTATTGAGGGGCAATCCAAAAGGGTAAACAGTGCAGGCAGGGTCAAAACCAGAATATCCAATAAACATGAAAACAAAACAAGAACACACAGCAAGAGCAGACTATGAAAAGTATCACACATAAGACAAGGACTCCGTGACACAGACTCAGACAGACCGGGTATAAATACACAGAAGGATGATGAGGGAACTGGAGACAGGTGGGGAACAATCAATTAACTCAAACAAGGAGGAAGGTGACCAAATAAGGGAACAGGAAGTGATAAGGTGATAGACACCGTGGAAAAGGAGGACACCTAGTGGAAACCCAGGGAACACAACCCAGACACTGTGACATTTAGATGATTTAAAAAGTTTATGCAATTCTTCCTCTCCTATAATAGAGAATGAGTGGAACTGTTGCTCAGGGCGTCTATAGTGCACTGTCTGATGCGATACTGTAGCTGACGGCTGCATGTTACAATTTTATCTCTAATAGTATCGATTTTAGAAGTAAAGTAGTTCATAAAGTCATTACTGCTGTGATGTTGGGAAATGTCAAAGGCTGTTGATGCTTTATTTTTTGTTAATTGATTCGTAGCCACTGTATTGAATAAATACCTGGTGTTATGTTTGATTTCTTCTAAAACAGAAGATAAATAGTAAAATCTAGCAGTTTTTAATGCTTTTCTGTAGGATAGGTTACTTTCCCGCCAAGCAATATGAAATACCTCTAGTTTTGTTTTCCTCCAGCTGCCCTCCATTTTCCAGGCTGCTCTCTTTAGGGTGCAAATGTGCTCATTATACCATGGTGTCAGACTGTTTTCCTTTATCCTCCATAAGTATAAAGGAGCAACCGTATCTAAAATGCTAGAAAGGAGAGAGTCCATAGTTTCAGTTACAAGTTGTTCTGAGGTTTTGGATATGCTTTGGAATTAAGATAAATCAGGAAGATTACTTACAAACAGAGGTGGGTAGAGTACCCAAAAACTGTACTCAAGTAAAAGTAAAAGTACTTCTAGAAATATTTACTCAAGTAAAAGTAAAAGTAGTAGTCTTGAATAGTTACTTGAGTAAGAGTAAAAGAGTATCGGATAAAAAAATCTACTCAAGTAGTTAGTTACTAGTTACTTTGGGTCATATACCCTAAGCCTATTTTTATTTAGATATATAGATAAAATGTATGTAATTTATGTGTATAAATGTATATATTTCATCAGCCTTTACTCCAATTTATGTAATTTATTATAAAACCCTGTCTGTTTAGTTAAGTAACAGATATAGGTGTCATGCCATAACATATTTTTAATACGACTGACTTTATATTAAATGTGAATTTAACATTGAAAGTTAATGTGATATAAATATTGGTACTAATCTTTCATTGTTCAGAAAGAGAGCAAATAACATTTACATTATTAAAGATCATTTTCACTGACAGTCTAAATTTCAATCACTCTCAGAAACTCCCATTAAAATCACTGAAACTGTTAACACTGTGAAATCAATATCTTAATTAAAGATTCGTACACACATCTGCACTTTGTTGTTTCTGACGAGAGAATTCGCCAGAAAGAGGTATTCAGTCAGTGAGCGAGTGAAGGAAGCACCGGCATTTTAGCGATGACTCATCTGAACGCCTCTGATTGGCCAATCCTTTAATAAGCTCAAAAGAATCATGTGTGATTGGTTATAATGCGTAGTGCTCTAAAAACGCATCTATCTCTGGCTCAGCTCCAGCAAGCGATCACAGATCTGAATTTAGCAGCTGATGATGATATGACTTGCTAAACGTACTCGCACCGGTGTGATTGTATTACAATTAATACAATCTGAATCGGCTATTTTTTGATTTTTGGAAGCTGCATTCAACTTGACTCCCCTCTGTTATAAGCCACACACGTACAACAAACTAATGTCACAGTGGTATCGTGTACTGTAATCGAATGTAGCCCAAGTTATTACCTGTTAAACAGTAGACAGCACACGCGGTGTTCATCTAATAAGGATCTCCATCGCAAGCAAATAATAGCCTTTGCAGATTTGCTTTCAATTCAGTGCAGTTCCATAGCCCTGTTTTCAACGCTGCTGATGTTAAACGTTACAACTCTGAGTGAACCACTTCAGATGCTCAGCGCGTGCGGCAGGGAACTGAACGACTCATTCAAACTGATTCATGAACCAATTCACTCGTTTGCCAATTGGTTTGATCAAGCCTTTGAACAGAATTGACTCAAAAGAATGAATCATTCGCAAATGGGCATCGCTCATTGCCCAGAGAAAAGTAGACGGCGCGTTTGGAATAAACTGAAGCATTTATAACATGTATTGCATTAAGATAAAGTAACGAGAGGAGCGTCGCCCACAGTAACGAAGTAAAAGTACAGATTTTTCCCCAAAAATTTACTCAAGTAAGAGTATAAAGTACCCATCTTTAAATATACTCCGAAAAGTATTAGCTACCCCAAAAAATTACTCAAGTAAATGTAACGAAGTAAATGTATCTCGTTACTACCCACCTCTGCTTACAAAGCAGTCTTTTGTGGTAGAAGTGATGGTTCTATATGAAGTTTACAAAAGAAGAGATAATGATCTGAGATATATCATCGCTTGGCTGCATAATTTCAACACCATCAACACAAATGCCAGGTGACAGTATTAAATCTAGAGTATGATTCCAACAATGAGTAGGACCTGACAGGTGTTGTCTAACCCCAATAGAGTTCAAAATGTCTATGAATGTTGATCCCAATGCATCTTTGTCATTATTAACATGGAAATTAAAGTCACCAACACTTTAAAGGGGTGTACTTTTCACACTTATCTATAACCCTAGCCAGCCCTAATGGGTGCACATCCTTATTTGGCCACTGAACCCTCTACCGCACCAAAAATGACATGAGTGCTCCACCCTCTCTTGAACCCTGTAGCCCTAGTGGCTCTGGTCTGAGTAGCCCTGATATAAAAAAACTAGCTTGGAACCAAACCACATTAAACTTAACTGTCACTGGGGTCAAAAGCAGACCAGAACCCATAGAATATGTTGGATTAGTGCCAGTAGTGATGGTGACTAAGAACAAAGAACAACAAAAAAAACTCTGATAATGTCTGGGACCACTCTATCTATATATCACTCTCTCTACAACACACTCTCTATATATTTGTTTAAAAACAAACCTTTTACCTTTTAGCATTTCGATAGAACATTAGAAATGAAATTAACATTCTCAAACATCGCTGCCAAAAATTCAGACTAATTCTGTGACTGTTTCAGGGAAACTTAAGATAGTTTGCAGAGCAAGAGTCTGTAAAAATGTATGACTGATAAATTATGGCATTGTAATGCAGATAAACTGGAGCATGCAAGCACTTTTCCAGCAGGAGGAGATACTGCTGGGTGTGAGCCCATGCAATTTTACACTCTCTGCGAAATTATTTGGCGTGGCAGTTTAGTCCCATCAAAATACTGCCAACTCTACGAAAACTGAGGAGAACTGACATCCAAATGTGTCTGTGACATGTCAAATATAGTCAGAGTGATGGCAGCAGGCCGACCTGAAATATTAATGTGTCAGAAGGTTTTCAGAATCCCGGTGTCATTCTCCTCTAAGGAAAAGCGGTTTGTTGAATATTGAAGGCTTGTCGTGACACTCCAGTTGTGAAAAATGAAAACTTTGCACTTTATTAAGAAACTGACCCTTCTGTGTTATCTGCAAATGCTTTTTATATCACACAGAACATAAACAGACAATAATATTTTTGCATCTTTAAATTCACACTATTGCATGGCATGCATCCTGCTAAACGCCCATTCTGATGATTTTTTACAAATACTGAAATTGAATTATGACGTTCAGTTCGTTACTGGTTCTTGAATGTCAGAATACCATTAAAAACTACTAAATTAATACTAAAACACTAAAATATAACACTGAAAACAAGACAACATTTCTTCCCTTCTGCTTGTTTATATGTCGTTAGGATGAAAGTCCTGGCAGTCGTTTCACAGGTGCTGCTACAGCGCTTCTATACTCTCAGTTGGGTTTCTTTTCCCATCATACCGCTGGTGTCATGAGCAGAAGGATTTTCTTCATTAATTGGATAGTGATAGAGTAGCAGATTCCTTATAATGAATCCAATAACACTCTTTTGCTAGGTCATTAGGATTAACCAGAGCCAACTTCATTAGTTATTAAGAGGACTGCTATGATGTGGATTATAATGAAAAGAAATCATTCATCACTCTATATGTGGGAGATGGGTTATGGGTCTAAAATGAAAACCAGTATCATGGTGGTAAAATAGGAGGAATCAGTTGCAGGTATAAAAATTATTTATTAAGTTCAAAACATAAAAACAGGAATTTAGGAAGTAAATCACTGTCTGAGGGAGTATAATCCGGAGAGATTCCAGCCAGGGCCACGGAAGTGAGTTTTAGCCCAACAGGAGAAAGGGATTCCAGAGCAAATGGCTGAAAGACACAGCCCAAGGGAAATGAGACCGACGAGCTCACCGATGAGCACCAGGGAACAGTGATGGCCAGAGAGAGAGGTGGGGGGAAGGGGAAAACCTAAACTAAAAATGCAGGAGCTCCAACACAAGAAACTACACAGAAGAAACTGAATAATAAAGGAATAAACCTAACTTCAAAAGGCATAAAATAAATGGCACGAAAACTGTGAAAGACTAGATTTGGCAACAGTAGAAACAAGATCACGAACAACACAGATGAAAGCCACGTGAACTCAGCCTAATAGAGATTCAATCTGGCACAGGACACAAAACAAGAGGGTGATATAATGTGTGACTAATGATCTAAAACAGGTGTACACCCTAACAACATAACAGGTAACAAGAGGGGTGAGGTCACAATAGACAGAGCACATGGTAAACACAACCAACTGACAGTCATGTGCTCCAGACAAACAAGGACACAACACAAACTAACTCAGATCAGACCGACACCTTGATAGCCAGAGCTGACATAGCATTAAAAACTAATTTTACACACACAGCACACTTTTAACATGCTCCTAAAAAAGAAAACAACTGAACATTTCCAGTTCCAGAAGAAAATGGTTGGACATTTCAAAACAGAGTCCTCATTACTGCAGTGAGATATTTCCATTTACACACAATCATGTATCTCTGTATCATGATGCTTCATTCAAACTGTTTCCATGTAAATAAGGAGACATTAATCATGGGAGATTGATGGAAGTTGATTATTATGGATATTTGTGAATATCTCGCACTAAAATGCTTGAGACCTGTAACAAATTCAGCCTTCAGCTTTCTGGGACAGAGTGTGCAAGTTTGCATTCTAAGTAGGGTGAGGTTTAACACACAGTCTATAAAGCAGCCCACCGTCCCCCATCCCATCTCTTCATCTTCATTCACACTAAGGGTCATTCCTGCTGCACATAAATGGTCATGCCTCAATTACATGTTAGATCACTTGTTTTCATGTGTAAATAATGATCACCCTGACTACATGTTTGTTAGTTAATAGAATAAGAGTTACAGGTTAGTTCTTGATTAGTATGCCTTAACTCATATTTAGTTTTACTTAAAGTAATATTTAATTTAGGTATTAGTACATGATTATTCATTGTAAAGTGTTACGCAAATATACAAGTACATTTTTAGGGTGGCCGATCTGTAAATTTTATATCGTGATCAATCTCAAAGGCATCTACAAACTACTTTTCAAGCAAATCGTACTAGATATTGTGAACTTTTATGTCATCATAATAGTGATAAAACTACAGCAATGACTGCCTGTTAGATGACTGTGGCTGGTCAAATTATATCACATGTTTCTATCATGTGTCTTTCATGCATGGTGACATATTTAAAAAAAAAAAAAAAAAAAAACTTAACATGAGCTAGCAGTAGTAATGCGATGAACCAAATTTCAGTTTCAGTTTCCATTTGTGGAACAAGCTGTTCCAATCATTTGAAGCGGTAAGCTTTCGCCTTTTCTAAATTTAATGTACAAATGTCTGTCTTGGCGGGTATTTGCATAAAAACAGCCAGTTATGTCTTAAGTGAATATAAACAACTGTGAAAGAAATCAAATGCATGTCATCATATAAGATCCACGCATTCTGTCTTAAAGAGACAGCAGCCTATTAAACCTACTGCTGTCCATTTCATTAATCTTAACCAAACAACGAAAATCAGAGAAAAATCAGTGCTCTTGAATTAATCACTTTATAACTTTAAGAATCAGTATAAATTTGATTTATACAGTGATGCGGTGTTTTAAAGTTTAACTCAGGCTTTAACCAGTCAATATCTGGTGTGACCACAATTTGCCTCAACATCTTTCACATAGAGTTGATCAGGTTGTTGAATGTGGCCTGTGGAATGTTTGTCACTCCTCTTCAATGGCTGTGTGAAGTTGCTGGATATTGGCAGGAACTTGAACACTCTGTCGTATAACCTGATCCAGAGCATCCCAAACATGCTCAATGGGTGACATATCTGGAGAGTATGCTGGCCATGCGAGAACTGGGATGCGCCTTTGGAGACGGCTTATGGTATAGAAATGAACATTCAATTGATGGGCAACAGCTCTGGTGAAAATTCCTGCAGTCAGCATGACACCTGCACGCTCCCTCAAAACTTGAGACATCTGGGGCACAATGCTGTATGATAAAACTGCACATTTTAGAGTGTCATTTTACTGTGGCAGCCTAAGGCACACCTGTGCAATAATATGCTGTAAGGGGAAGTCGTGGCCTATTGGTTAGAGTTTAACTCCTAATCCTAGGGTTGTGGGTTTAAGTCTCGGGCCGGCAATACAACGACTTAGGTGCCCTTGAGCAAGGCACCGAACCCCCAACTGCTCCCCGGGCACCGCAGCATAAATGATGCCCACTGCTCCAGGTGTGTGCTCACAGTGTGTGTGTGTGTGTGTTTTCACTACTGTGTGTGTGCACTTCGGGTTAAATGCAGAGCACGAATTCTGAGTGTGGGTCACCATACTTGGCTGTATGTCACTTCACTTCACTTCACACCTGTGAGGTGGATGAATTATCTCACGGCAAAGGAGAAGTGCTCACTAACACAGATTTGCGAACAATATTTGAGAGGAATAGGCCATGTAAACAGAAAAAGTCTTAGATCTTTGAGTTCAGCTCATAAAAAAGGGGGCAAAAACAAGTGTTTATGATTTTGTTCAGTGTATTTTGGAAAGATGGCCCAAACCTATTACATTTTTATAAATATTTTATTTATTTATTTTTACAAATAACAGTTGTATGCTTTATTCCCAGTCCAAAGAAGATGAACCCTGAATTCAAAAATAAATCCAATAAAACACTATTTATTAAAGAACACAAAAGAAGGTAATCCAAATAACAGGCCAGGCTACAAAACCATGTGCTTGAACAGTTTCTGCAGGAGTGGCCATTTAAAATCCTCCTGCATCTCCTCAGCACACGCATTCTTCTCAAACATTAATGCACAGACTGTCATTACATTTTGCCAATATAATAAAGCTACTAAATGCACTTCCAGAGTGCTCAGACCTGTATAAGTAATGTCCTGTGATGCCCTCAGGTCTGGCAGGCCATGCTACTCCTTCCGTTTTCCCTCATTAAAGGCAGGCGACTCATCTTGAACCCCCACTTAACTATTCCAGAGATTAATTGGATCAGAAGCATCTCTTGCATTATTAATCTCTATGCTGGACAGTGCCACTCAGTGCAGTGCATAAGAGTTGTAATTTGCATACAGTAAGTGACACATACGTGTTGTCTAGTGACTAGTGTTACAAGTAGCATCTCCAGGCGGAAATGACTCATACAAGTAATGTGAATCAAAAATTAGCATGATGCACTGGGCTCTGTTGCATTATATAGCTGCTCCCACAAATGAATACAGGCCAACAGATCATGAACTATGACACTACAGCAGAGCATCAGTTTCAGTTACTACACTTAGTTAATTATATTTCCAAAAGGGGATTATTCCTAACTAAATGTACGCAGAAACACATACATGCATGAAGAAATTAACAAAGAGAGCAACTCTACACTATACTAACAAAAACCATCTAATTGCTATGGATGGGCAAAAATTTAGTCATAAATAAATGCCACTAATAAATAAAAACTAGAAACATCTACCCATTCATTTTCTATACATTTGACTTCACTGTGAAAATGATGACCGTCAGCTCAAAACAAATAATGTCAAAAACAAATGTCGGATTATAAAATCAACTGCTGCCACATTCAAATTAAAGGGTTCAGGAAACAGGTTTTGGTCTTTACATCATAAAGGCACATTGTGAACATGTTCACATCAGATTGAACAATGGTCTGCTTAGGTTCCAGACACTATTCATACACAGACATTCAGAGGCTGATATCACATACAGTAGATTGTAAAGTCTAGCAGTGATAGTGCTTCAGATGGTCACTGGCTGCAAATAATTGTTTTCCTCCACTGAAAGAAAAAGAAATCAACCTTCAGTTCTCAGGGAAAATTGACTCGACAGAATTCTATCACCAGGAAACTGGCTTGTGATTTAGCCTTAAAATAGATTTTTGTATTTTATATTAGAGACAGAGAAAAGAGAAATGGTGTGGCTGGTAAGAATGCTAGAGAAGAAGCTTTCTTATGTGGTTTGAGTGGATAAACAGTCAATATAGCAAGTCATTAGCGATGTATTCATTAAACTTTCATTACGCAGTTATTCATTCAGTGCTTGGCTAGTTGGCCAGTGAAGTACAGGGAGCATTTGAGCATAATTCAAACAGATCGCATTGAGAGTGAAATACAGCATTGTCTAGAATAATGAACATGGGGAAAACAAGATCTCATGTGTAACAGCAGACCGGTAGAAACAGAAACATCTGTGAGCATTAGTGCATCTCTGAAGATCATTTTACTGTACATTATCTGTCATCTATTTTTACAAATCACATCATCTATAGTCGATGTGTGACCTCCCATCATCTTACCACGACTCAATCTGATGAGCAGATCCAGAGGTCTGGAGAACGGCTTCAGCTAACAGCAGCCACGTTTACAATGGACAATGAAATCATTTTGATTCACGAGAGTGAACGGTGTTCACATGAATGTTAAATGATGTGCTTGGGTTGATGTGTGTGTTAATGTTTCACACGCTTCAGATTGGATTTCATCTTTTAACATGCACACACTTCAGGAATACAGAATGTTTTCGCATACTTACCATCCTCCTTTTCTTTGTTTTAAAAAGCAGACTTAATATTTATCTTTCGGGTCCTAATTAGGAAACTACAAACAGATGAAGCTTTGTGCAATGATGATTATTACTTTATTTATATATTTTTTATATTTTTTATATTTATGCAATAACAACATCAGCTCATTCCGGGTTTTATACACACAAAGCTTTTCAGGTTTAGTTTTCAATCTGATCAAGTGTTTAGATTATGTTTATTCCACCCCTGCATTTTTATTCTGATTAAAGTATTTACATGGAGCATTTTCATCCGGATTGGACTTTCAAACTCCATGTAAACACACCTACTGAGAAGAGCTAAAGAGATCCACATGACCCATTCTCATTCTGCCTTTACAACCAGCCTGGCTGAAGCCGCCTCACTACAGTGTGGAAGGAAGTGAAGTGAAAGTAACGTTAATGAATGTTGCCATCAGTGCTGCACACCAGGCATGAGTAACAGATCCCACACGCCATCACATCCTACTGCACGGCTCGCTGATTGATTAATTATGCCTGTTCTGTTTGCAGCACCTGTCAAACACTGCTGTGCATGTTAAGGGAGAAGGTGTTTTGTGCTTTAAGTTGTTCTCGAGTCAAGAACCGGTTGCATCGGTTTTCAGATCACCAGTAGTGATGGGAAGTTTGGTTCTTTTCCGCAAACCGGTTCTTTCGGACAGTTCGATTCAATAAACCGGTTGAAGAAAACGGTTCACCGGTTCTTTAGCAGTCAACGTAATTGGCGATGATTTACCCGCACTCATAACACTAGCACAGAATCAGTTCAGAATCAATCACCGAAAGAATCAGTTCGGTTCAGACGCTCTGTGTGTCGGTTTGCTTCACGCTGAATCACACATGCGCAGTATCATCAGCTCCTCGGTTTTCGAATCGGACACGTCTGACAGAAACGGTTCTTGACTCGTGAACGAGTAATTATCTGGCTCGGCTCGGTGTTCATCTTCAGTTCTCTCTTCACAGCAGTTCAGTCAGTGTACTGTTTGAGTAAATGAATTACTCCGGGATATTGGTTTGTTTTAACTCAGAGGGAGTGTCAGCCACATTAACAAAGTTAACAGCTTAAGTCATTTGTGGATTAATGCTTATTGGAGACGCAAACCGTTTTAAACGATTCAGTTTCATTCGGTGAACTGGTTCAAGAAGAACCGGTCAAATCAAATGATTCGTTCATATCATACATTGCAGTGAACGCGCTCACAACAGACACGGAAGAGAAGACAATGCTGTATAAAGTCGTAGTTTTTGTTATTTTTGGACCAAAATGTATTTTCGATGCTTCAACAAATTCTAACTGATCCTCTGAGTCTGATGTCACATGGACTACTTTGATGATGTTTTTCTTACCTTTCTGGACATCGACAGTATAACATACACATAGCTTTAATGGAGAGACAGAAAGCTCTCGGACTAAATCTAAAAAATCTTAAAGTGTGTTCCGAAAATGAACGGAGGTCTTACAGGTTTGAAACGACATGAACTTTTAATTTTAAAAGTTCAAAGGAGTATTATATTCTTTGCAAACAGTGACGACACTGTTGCGGATAAGACACACCGGCTTTGCATTCACAAAACTAGGTAAGATGAACGCATAGTTGTCTTTCCATTGTTGTATGCCCTATTTTCACTGTCAACTGTCCTCTTTAGACTCTTTGATAGTGCCATTTTTTCTCAACAGCTAGCTTAAATGTTAACATCACTCTGCACACAACGTAATCACAAACCTCCAGCATGCAAAATTTTTAAAAAAATGCAGATTAGTATGTGAGAATGCCAAGGAATAATTCTGTGTAAAAGTAGGCTACGTTAAATAATTATTACAATAAGTTAGGCTTTAAAATTATACACTTTTATTATTCACAATATGGAAAGAGGAAATAAAACATGGCATTAATCAAATATCAAATCAATCAAACTCAAATATGGCATTAATGGGCTTATTAAAGTCCTCTTTCATTTTTTGACTTATTTTTAACCATTCCGCATCTCCCACATATATGTGTTGCAAGTTGTTGAATGAAGATACTTGACATGTTACGCGTCACTACTCTGCTTTATTAATTTATCCAGAAGAGGTACAACATATGACTAAAGGATATCAAGCTCTTGGGCCATCTGCTGAAGACACCTATATTCAAGCCTGAAAGGCCAATGACGCATGCCAACATGGGCAGGGCTTCTAAAGTAAATCCCCTTGTTCAGTCCAGCTCTTCACCGAGCCTCTGACTGCGCGGGGCATCGAGGTGTTGTGCTCAGGATTTCTCAGAGGGCAGGCTTCAAGTATAACTCGTTTGAAGTAATGGTGCTTCATATAACATTATCCAGAGAAACAAATGTTAATGATAAATCCCCTGTTATGTTTGTACTGGCTACTGTATACAGGCCACCAGGGCACCATACAGACTTTATTAAAGAGTTTGGTGATTTTACATCTGAGTTAGTTCTGGCTGCAGATAAAGTCTTAATAGTTGGTGATTTTAATATCCATGTTGATAATGAAAAAGATGCATTGGGATCAGCATGTATAGACATTCTGAACGCTATTGGTGTTAGACAACACGTTTCAGGACCTACTCATTGTCGAAATCATACTCTAGATTTAATACTGTCACATGGAATTGATGTTGATGGTGTTGAAATTATTCAGCCAAGTGATGATATCTCAGATCATTATTTAGTAATTGTAAATTCTACTTCTTGTTCCAAGTATGGAAGAACCATCACTTCTAACACAAAAGACTGCTTTTTAAGTTATCTTCCTGATGTAACCAAATTCCTTAGCATATCCAAAACCTCAGAACAACTTGATGATGTAACAGAAACTATGGACTCTCTCTTTTCTAGCACTTTAAATAAAGTTGCTCCTTTACGCTTAAGGAAGGTTAAGGAAAAAAGTTTGACACCATGGTATAATGAGCATACTCGCACCCTAAAGAGAGCAGCCCGAAAAATGGAGCGCAGCTGGAGGAAAACAAAACTAGAGGTATTTCATATTGCTTGGCGGGAAAGTAACATATCCTACAGAAAAGCATTAAAAACTGCTAGATCCGATTACTTTTCTTCTCTTTTAGAAGAAAACAAACATAACCCCAGGTATTTATTCAATACAGTGGCTAAATTAATGAAAAATAAAGCCTCAACAAGTGTTCACATTTCCCAACACCACAGCAGTAATGACTTTATGAACTACTTTACTTCTAAAATTGATACTATTATAGATAAAATTGCAACCATTCAGCCGTCAGCTACAGTATCACATCAGACAGTGCACTATAGACCCCCTGAGGAACAGTTCCACTCATTCTCTACTATAGGAGAGGAAGAATTGTATAAACTTGTTAAATCATCTAAACCAACAACATGTATGTTAGACCCTATACCATCTAAGCTCCTAAAAGAGGTGCTTCCAGAAGTCATAGATCCTCTTCTGACGAATCCTCAATGAGGAATTATTATTAATTCCTCATTGTCATTAGGATATGTCCCCAAAACCTTCAAACTGGCTGTTATTAAGCCTCTCATCAAAAAACCACAACTTGACCCCAAAGAACTAGTTAATTATAGACCAATCTCGAATCTCCCTTTTCTGTCCAAGATACTAGAAAAGGTGGTATCCTCACAATTATATTCCTTCTTAGAGAAAAATGGTATATGTGAGGATTTCCAGTCAGGATTTAGACCGTATCATAGTACTGAGACTGCTCTCCTTAGAGTTACAAATGATCTGCTCTTATCATCTGATCGTGGGTGTATCTCTCTATTAGTTTTATTGGATCTTAGTGCTGCGTTTGACACAATTGACCACAACATTCTTTTGCATAGACTTGAACACTTTGTTGGCATCAGTGGAAGTGCATTAGCATGGTTTAAATCGTACTTATATGACCGCCATCAGTTCGTAGCAGTGAATGAAGATGTATCCTATCGATCACAAGTGCAGTATGGAGTACCTCAAGGCTCAGTACTAGGGCCGCTACTCTTCACGCTTTATATGTTACCCTTGGAAGATATCATCAGGAAACATAGTGTTAGCTTTCACTGTTATGCTGATGATACTCAGCTCTATATTTCTTTGCGGCCCGGTGAAACACACCAATTTGAAAAACTAATGGATTGCATAGTCGATATAAAAAACTGGATGACGAGTAATTTCTTACTGCTAAATTCTGAAAAAACAGAGGTGTTAATTATAGGACCTAAAAACTCCGCTTGTAATAACCTAGAACACTGATTAAGACTTGATGGTTGCTCTGGGATAAAGTAAAGACCTTGTCTCAGAGGAGCACCAGGACAAGACCACAGGAAACAGATGATTCTTCTGCACAATCTGACTTTGCTGCAGCCTGGAATTGAACTACTGGTTTCGTCTGGTCAGAGGAGAACTGGCCCCCCAACTGAGCCTGGTTTCTCCCAAGGTTTTTTTCTCCATTCTGTCACCGATGGAGTTTCGGTTCCTTGCCGCTGTCGCCTCTGGCTTGCTTAGTTGGGGACACTTCATCTACAGCGATATCTTTGACTTGATCGCAAATAAATGCACAGACACTATTTAACTTAACAGAGATGACATAACTGAATCCAATGATGAACTGCCTTTAACAATCATTTTTGCATTATTGACACTGTTTTCCTAATGAATGTTGTTCAGTTGCTTTGACGCAATGTATTTTGTTTAAAGCGCTATATAAATAAAGGTGACTTTGACTTTGACTTTGACTCTGTCAATTCTTCGTCATCAGTTAGGAACCTAGGTGTGCTATTTGATCGCAATCTTTCCTTAGAAAGCCACGTTTCTAGCATTTGTAAAACTGCATTTTTCCATCTCAAAAATATATCTAAATTACGGCCTATGCTCTCAATGTCAAATGCAGAAATGTTAATCCATGCATTTATGACCTCAAGGTTAGATTATTGTAATGCTTTATTGGGTGGTTGTTCTGCACGCTTAGTAAACAAACTACAGCTAGTCCAAAATGCAGCAGCAAGAGTTCTTACTAGAACCAGGAAGTATGACCATATTAGCCCGGTCCTGTCAACACTGCACTGGCTCCCTATCAAGCATCGTATAGATTTTAAAATATTGCTTATTACTTATAAAGCCCTGAATGGTTTTGCACCTCAGTATTTGAATGAGCTCCTTTTACATTATAATCCTCTACGTCTGCTACGTTCTCAAAACTCAGGCAATTTGATAATACCTAGAATATCAAAATCAACTGCGGGCGGCAGATCCTTTTCCTATTTGGCGCCTAAACTCTGGAATAACCTACCTAACATTGTTCGGGAGGCAGACACACTCTTGCAGTTTAAATCTAGATTAAAGACCCATCTCTTTAACCTGGCATACACATAAGGTACTAAGATGCTTTTAATATCCAAATCCGTTAAAGGATTTTTTAGGCTGCATTAATTAGGTAAACCGGAACCGGAAACACTTCCCATAACACCCTATGTACTTGCTACATCATTAGAAGAATGGCATCTACGCTAATATTTGTCTGTTTCTCTCTTGTTCCGAGGTCACCGTGGCCACCAGATCCAGTCTGTGTCCAGATCAGAGGGTCATTGCAGTCACCCGGATCCAGTACGTATCCAGACCAGATGGTGGATCAGCACCTAGAAAGGACCTCTACATCCCTGAAAGACAGCGGAGACCAGGACAACTAGAGCCCCATATACAGATCCCCTGTAAAGACCTTGTCTCAGAGGAGCACCAGGACAAGACCACAGGAAACAGATGATTCTTCTGCACAATCTGACTTTGCTGCAGCCTGGAATTGAACTACTGGTTTCGTCTGGTCAGAGGAGAACTGGCCCCCAACTGAGCCTGGTTTCTCCCAAGGTTTTTTTCTCCATTCTGTCACCGATGGAGTTTCGGTTCCTTGCCGCTGTCGCCTCTGGCTTGCTTAGTTGGGGTCACTTCATCTACAGCGATATCGTTGACTTGATTGCAAATAAATGCACAGACACTATTTAACTGAACAGAGATGACATCACTGATTTCAATGATGAACTGCCTTTAACTGTCATTTTGCATTATTGACACACTGTTTTCCTAATGAATGTTGTTCAGTTGCTATGACGCAATGTATTTTGTTTAAAGCGCTATATAAATAAAGGTGACTTGATTTGAATTGACACAGCAATAACGAGCCTTGCCCGCACCAAGCTTTAAATATGCACTACTTTAATGCAATAATCTTCCCATTGCAGGTATTCTTGTCAGATCAAACAGATCCATCAGATTGTCCCTCTCAAACGGGCAAGCCCTAGAAACCACAGTTCATTGCACAGGAAAAAAGACACCACTGTGTCCTTAAAAAGCAATGTCATAATGCTTACATGCCATGTCTTCGCTGGCCAGAGAGAAGCCACCAAAACCAGTGACAGATCGGCACCCTGTCAAGGAGGGGCTGTATCAGTGCCCTCAGCGGGAATGTGTACCGCAGGGCTCTAGACTATACAAGCGACAAAGCATCCACCCAAGTGAGGCTTTCCTGTCCATAATCAAGAAAACAGCAGGCAGCACGTGTTATCTGCAGACACAAAAAGATCGACACCAGTTCTGCAGAACCCGAACCCAGATCTGCGCCATTAGTGCAAACATCACTCCATGGGGGACCACTGGTCTCCCCCATGTCCAGAGCATCTGTGCCAATTGTAGAAGGGGAAGAGAACAAACGCTCCCTTGCCAATTATGTATGACACCACATGTTGTATTTCTCAGTCTGACGAACACGATTGCCCTATCTAGCCAAGTGTCTCAGCACCAAGAGAACTACTCCAAAAAGTTAATTTGACGCTCTTATGGTAGTTCGACCACTCTCCTCCTTAAAGAGTTCCTTGTCTATAGCTTGGCGGTAGCTGGGCTTATTTTTGTCAAAGTCCCTTATTTTTTCTCCTTTTTGTTATTTAATAAACTTTATTTTTAAAGTTTATTACAAGTTATACTTTTGTTTAACTTGTAATAAACTTGTTTTGTGCCCCTGATGTTGCTTCCCTAGAGCCAGGTTTGTAATATTACAATACAAAGTTATTTGTTAGATAAATAAAACAAGATGAAACATTAATTTTAATTTTAATTGTTATAGCTTACTTCTAGAGATTGCAGTGACTTATAAAATGGTGGAAAAAAATGACTGAATGAATAATACTGTAAGTAGGTTCAAATTAATTTTAAACGTGTGCCCTCTGAAAGGCTCTAGTAGGTTTATGTATATAGCAGCCACCGCACTAGCCCCTTTTTTTGTTTTAATTGAAGGAGACATAGGCTTGTATCTTTAGCTTCAGAAACGTGCCACAACATGGCTGCTATAAACACAAGCATTGACTAGAGCATTGAATCAGCTCTGGTGGTCATAATGCGCCGCAGAATGTGCAGTGTAAATGAGGGGTAATCCAAGCATTAATAACAGGGAAAGCCCATATACTTGAGATTGGCCACATATTATGTATTTCTGGGAGGTTATAGTACATTAAAGAATGATCATGGGACTTTTACATAAGCCAGATGACCTATAAATGCGAAGAAAAAAACTGTTCCCATTGCAGTTTTGCTAAATATTCCTTTTTCGAATTACCTGAAAAACCACCTCATCCGACCGTTAAAACTTCTTTGCAATATATTGGAGTTTTTCAGAAATTTACTTGTTTCCATTGGGTTTATTTTCAATTGGCAATTTCAATTTGCACAATCATGTAAACGAAGCTATTGATATATCACTGTGAGAAGCAGTGCACACTCAGGTCACTCCCAATCTTGAAGCTCATATAAATCAATTTGGGGAATTTGTGTTCAAGGTCACAAACTTGAGTCTGGTGAGAAACTGTGTGGGGAACGAACCCTTCCTCCAAAAATCCTGATTGTACTCTTCCTACTGAGACAGACTTTCTAATTTCCTCCTGAGGAAGTGATAAGCTTCTGGATAATTCTGAATAGACCTTATACAGGAATGCTGTGATAGGCGACGTATTCTATAGGTAGACGTGGATCAACTGAGAGTCAGCTAATGGAAGCTTGACTCGTGTGACCTACCAGAACTTAAGCTACTGGATTTTTACATTTTTTGCATTTCTGTTGGTTCCCCTGCCACACACAAGCAACACTGATGTGTAAATTGAATCAAAATTAATAAACAAGGAAAGCTACAAGGATAGCAAAGTGCATTGCCAGTCTTGATCTCAGTGTTCCTACAGAACTGTTTCAGAAAATGCATTCAAAAACAACAAAAATCGAGCTAGGTCTAGAACTTTCCTTCACAATTAGAAAAACAGCTATATAAAACACCCATCAACACTAGGGAAAAGTGAGTTAGGGTGGAAATTATGATACTGAAGAGAAAGATGAATGAGAAAAACAGAATTCTTAAATTTACTTGAAGACGTGGGTCTGTCGTTCTGCTCTCCATCACTGCCTCTCAGTGTGAAACAAACACAATTTACTGCCACTATGACACAAATCCACATGCATCTGCATGAGACATTTCAACAGATATTACTAATTTAACCAGAATACTGACATGCACTTATGCAACTGTTTGAAATTAAATATAAAAACCAGCCTGTAAATGAATGAATGTTTAAAAGAGTTTTGTGTATTTTAGCCTAGAAGCTGCAGTAATGTGTTTTCATGAACAACTTTTCCTTCAGCATCATTTCCCCCATTTAGGCAAGGCAAGTTTATTTATATAGCACATTTCGTACACAATGGTAATTAAATTTAGTCACCATTATGACTTTTAGAGAAGAATCTGCAGACAATAAGCACACCAGATGTATCGTTCAGGTCTTTCATTGAGGGAATCACTGATTTAACACTTTTAAGCCATGTAAAATACCAAACATCTGCATTTTGTAGTCTTCAACTGCTAACCAACATCAGTTTCTTATCAAACATAACTTCTAAATTCAGTGTGTGTAACTGGACATGTACCATTATACTGCTGATACCTTTCCAGCTATAAAATTCAAGGAATATATAGCTGGAAGAAATCAAGACACAACTCGTACAAAGTCGTGCTGGGCTTTTCCCATGGACCTTACTTTAATTTCCTCCTGGGGACTGGTGCAATCGTGATAAATACAGTTAGTGTAAATATGATGCTTTCATTTCCCTGACCAATAAAGAAAACTCACCATCTGACTGATTGTTTGATTGATTAAAGCTGTTATTTGAGTCTGTTGGTCAACATGAATGTCACACGCAGTTCAATGGTACAAAAACTCAATCTGCAAGTGTCCGGGAACTGACAAACTGCAGCTGTAGGTAAAATTGACACACATTTAATTGATTGCTTTTTTTTTTAAGAAAACCAACTGTTGGAAGAGCAACTAAAGCCGTATTGCACCGGAGACACAGAAACAGAAATGTTTGGAGCATTATCCATCAGTTTTGATCTTTTCTCAGATATGTCCCCTACACTACATGGATTCTGTCTAATGAACAATTTACTTTGGATTCCAATGTGAAGACAAAGAGCAATTTTATGAAAGGTAGATGCTTACGCTCATCTAAACCTGGAGGGATGGTGTCCTGCAAAGTTTAGCTCCAACTTTCCTCAACACACCTTCCTGGAAGTTTCGAGTATACCTGGTAAGAGCTTGATTAGCTGGTTCAGTGGTGTTTGATTAGAGCTGGAGCTGAACTCTGCAGGATACCGGCCCTCAAGGACTGAGTTTGGTGACCCCTGACTTACACACTGAAGCAAACGTTCTAGGAATTGCCATTAAACCCAGACAATGTGTACATAACGGGCTCAAAGCTGCTCTCTCTTTGTCTGAGGTTACTGACGTGTGCTCAAGATATGCATTTACTCTTCAGGGTCCTTGATTCACTTCATTAGCTGTAGGGCAAGTAAAGATGGTGTGTAATGTGGGTAAATGCGAGTCTCGCCTCCAGCCTCACATCAGTCAGGCAGGTGGCTCAAAGCCTCCGCTGGCCGAGCTCCAGACTCTAAAAGCTCAGAAGTGTTTGTGTTTGTGTTGTACAGCAGAACGACGCGACCTGTGGCTGATCTCCATTAACAGCTGCTGTGTTATCAGAGACCTGCAGAGTATAAAGTCTCACACAGTCACCAGAGTCACTGCTGTAAAAGATGTTCTTGTTTAACACCGTCTCATGTCTTGTTGCTTCACTGTCTTTATGTTGCCAATGGATTTTATGCAAGTGACCTAATTTACAGAGGACTGAGGGATGATTATAGAGCCTTTGCTCTGGATGCTAAATCATAGCATGGCATGACTTCAAGTATATGTTGTGAACCTGTCAAGGAGGTCGGCAAAGAGAATGAGGGTAAGGACATAAGTGTGAACGATTATTGAGGAACAATTTACAGCTAAGAAAGAGAAAGAAAGAGAGGGAGAGAGAGAGGGAGAGAGAAACAACAACAGTCACAATTGAAAATTAAATCCAGATAAATAAATAACTATATATATATATAGTTATATATATATATAAATATTTTTACAAAAAATTCAAGAAATTTAGAAAAAAGTTCAGTCAAAAAATTACAATGATTAAGAAGTCAGTCAAAACAACAACAAAAATGTCTGGCTATTAAACTTAAAAATTATTTAAATTAATTTCCAAACACCAGAAACTAGAAGTGGCAATGACAAACAATTAAAACACATTACTAATAAAATGGCATTAAAGACACTAGTAATCCCCCCACACCCAAAAACATAACAAAACAATAAATGTCAGTGCTATCTGACCCTGAAAAGACAGAACACCATGACAGACTATCAGTACAGTAAGAGAAGAAACACTGAGACACCTGAGCAGCTAGAGACTCGCTTTAGAGACATGACATCACTAAACAGAACGACAGACACAAGAAAACATGACAGAGCTGCACGTTCTGACAGAACACAGAAAATACATAATATACATAATTGAAGGGCAAAACACATTTAACACTATACCAAGCAACGTGAAACTGCCCTTCTCATTAGCTGAACACAAGGGCTTTCTGTCATAAAGGAACCTTACATTTAAAATGAAACACAGATAGCAAGAGTGTGTGTGTGTGTGTGTGTGTGTGTGTGTGTGTGTGTGTGTGTGTGTGTGTGTGTGTGTGTGTGTGTGTGTGAGTGTGTGTGTGTGTGTGTGTGTGTGTGTGTGTGTGTGTGTGTGTGTGTGTGTGTGTGTGTGTGTGTGTGTGAGTGAGAGAGAGAGACCTCTGTTTAACAGCTGATAGGGCTGAAATTACCTCAGGTCTCTTTGCTCATTTCCTCCACAGATAAAAAGCCCTGGAGGTTTCCAGCGTGTCTCACTTTCAAGGGCACAGTGGGACTGAAGGAGCTACAGCAGATACAGGCAAACACACAGCTCAGATCTGGCACAGACCAAACCAAAATCTCATAAACAGTTTTAACTGCATAGATTTCAAAAATACAAGCCAGACTACTGCATGTAAGCTAAAATTAAAATGTTTTATGAACACTTAATATACAGATTTGGAATTTATTCTTTTAATGGCCTTATAAATCAAATGTTAGCTTGTTGTGTGGGTGTTACTATAATAAAACCTGTTAGAAATGGGAAACTCAGTAAGGAAAGACTGAACCAAATAGAGTTTGATCTGCTTAGATCTTCACAACAAAAATCCTGATATGAAACATGATCTCTACTTATAAAATAATAAATCAATCATATGTAGCAGTTCGTTAGGTTCATTTAATCGCTTATTCTCTCTGGAGATAATTTTTTTGCTATTTAGGTTTTGAATTAAAGAAATAAAATGTATTTGCACTATAGGAAATTCAAGGCTCTTGCAGAGACATTCACACATTAATTATGATGCTAACAAATAATGCATCTGTCATGTAATAGACATAGAATAGCAAACAGTCTTTTATTAAATCCAAACAGGGCTAAATCCACACCAGGAAGGGAAGATGACACACATTCACAACATAAACATTAGTAGACCAGACAAACACAGACTGAACAGACTGGGGCTAAATACACAGGATAACGAGGGAACTGGGAGGAACACAGGTGAACAGAATGACTAATCAGACGGTTGAAGGTTGTCAAGAACTGATTATGCAGATTTTCCTGCTGGTAATTTTCCACATCAGTTGGTTTTGAGCTTTGCTGCTTTAGGATTTAGGAGCTTTACCATCACACACAATTTATGAGGACTGGGAGGAGTTTATTTCCTTCGTCAGTTTAACGAATGCAGGCGAAGCATGTGGATAGATAAGATGAGAGTCCTAGCTGACACACACACACACACACACAAACACACACACTAGTTCATTCATATGCTATAATTCTATTTTACTCTTTATTGTGAATCTATAAGTGACATTTCATTTAAAACCTTCTTGATCTTTTCAGCACAGAAAATCATCAGAACGTAATGAACGCTGATCATCATCATATTGGTATAAATAGACCTTGGGGGAAAGAAGCAGTAAAAAACAGCTGTTAGTGCTTGTTTTTGTACTGTATGTTCAGACGGCATTATGTAAATGTGATGGTGACTGGCATGTTTGTCTTGTCTTGCACTTTTTTTTAGCAATAGTGGATCCCTGATCATGTGACAGAAGCTCTACACGATCATCTGGTGTAAACGGTCTCTGTTCCCATCCACATTACCTGATCACTGGTTGGGTGACTTGGGTCAGATAGATGTGCTGTGAGAGGCATTTAGTGTTTTATTTCTGAGCCCAAAACTACATCTTAAAGAAATGATAACTGATATTAATCATCAATCAAGAGAGCTGTATGGATAAAACCAATATTAGATTAGTTCATGGCTTTCACAGCATTGCAACTTGAGTCTTATTTTGGTGATGTCTCGATGAGCACAGGTTTATAATCCGTTTTGACATCTCATATATTGAAACAGGGAAGTCAGGATGAGACACCAAAGTTTACAGTTTTCAGTTTACATTACAGCCACCAGTGAGAACAATTTAGAGCAGAAAGAGATATTCTAGATCAGATGTTCTCATTCAGTTTCCATTTAGGATCCAGACTGCAGGAGACTGTATACAGTATATTAACAATATTAATTTTATTTTTATATCCCATGTTCAATCTTATGGTTGATGCATTTCATCATTTAGCATTGTCAGCATAGTCACAGCTGACCAGCAACAACAAAAAGGACCCACGTTTGTGTTTTGATCCACCAGTGTATATGAATAAAATGTATAAACACCCTTGAGGGCAAGATGAGTCCACAATATTACTGATTTGTGTTCTCGGAATAGAGAGACTTCTGTGAAATTTAAATGTGTTCACCTTTACTGGAACTGGAACCTTTTCATAAGCACAGTGTGTGTGTGTGTGTGTGTGTGTGTGTGTGTGTGTGTGTGTGTGTGTGTGTGTGTGTGTGTGTGTGTGTGTGTGTGTGTGTGTGTGTGTGTGTGTGTGTGTGTGTGTGCAAGCGTGAGTATGTGTGTATGAGTGTGTGAGTGTGTGTGTGTGTGCGTGCGTGCGTGTGTGTGTGTGTTTGTGTGTGTGCGTGCGTGCGTGCGTGTGTGTGTTTGTGTGTGTGCGTGCGTGCGTGCGTGCGTGTGAGTGTGTGTGTGTGTGTGTGTGTGTGTGTGTGTGCAAGCGTGAGTATGTGTGTATGAGTGTGTGAGTGTGTGTGTGTGTGCGTGCGTGCGTGTGTGTGTGTGTTTGTGTGTGCGTGCGTGCGTGCGTGCGTGTGTTTGTGTGTGCGTGCGTGCGTGCATGTGTGTGTGTGTGTGTGTGTGTTCACTCTGCCATCAGCGATCCATCATCACACTGTGATTGCCATTATCACCGGTGAACAGATTTCCACTGTTTGTTTGTGCTTGTGGATATGTTTATCCTTGCCACATGTTTGTTTTCTTGTGTCATAACCACTAGACAATGAATTTTCTAAGCCGCCTCTGGTGATGTATTCCAGAACAAATCAGAGTTTAAGAATTGTACACACTGCAGGTACACGACCTGCGGACGATGAAACGAGTGTGATTGGTGTTACACTACAGAGCTGCGACATTCGTATATGTATGAGCACATTTAATAGGGCAGAGACGCTTCTAATTGTTTAAATGTCAAACAGCCAATAAAGCAGCTGACAGCCTGTCACTCCCTGTTTGTTTCATGATGTAGAGTGTGATTAAATAGCGGTGTTATAGCAGTGACATTTACTGATGCGCTGCTGTTGTTCTTTATGTTTTTCCCATCTTACTGCCATGAAGAGAGATGCTTGCAGTGAAACGCCATCATTTCTGCTCTCTACAATTAAAACTGACATTAAGAACTCTCTGAAAGCTGACATTTAATCAGATCCATCATGCTTTACATACTGGAGAGGGGAGATCTTTTTTTTATTATTGTTTTGGGCCTGTGATAAGGTTACTGAATCCTTATAAATTATCTACACTAACAGAGTGTGTTAAAAATGTAAAAGATTGGATGACAAATACTTTTCTCCAATTAAATTCGGATAAGACAGAGATATTAATTATTGGACCAAAAAACACCACACAGAATCTTGTAGATTACAATCTGCAACTAGACGGATGTACTGTTACTTCCTCTACAGTCAGAAATCTGGGTGTTATATTAGACAGCAATTTGTCTTTTGAAAATCATATTTCCAATGTTACAAAAACTGCATTCTTCCATCTTAGAAACATTGCCAAGCTACGAAACATGTTATCTGTTTCTGATGCAGAAAAGCTAGTTCATGCATTTATGACCTCTAGACTGGACTATTGTAATGCACTTCTAGGTGGTTGTCCTGCTTCTTCAATAAACAAGCTACAGGTCGTCCAAAATGCAGCAGCTAGAGTCCTTACCAGGTCAAGAAAATATGATCATATTACCCCAATTTTACAGTCTCTGCACTGGCTACCTATTAAGTTCCGTATCAGTTACAAATTATCATTACTTACCTATAAGGCCCTAAATGGTTTAGCTCCTGCGTACCTAACTAGCCTTCTACCACGCTACAACCCATCACGCACCCTAAGGTCACAAAACGCTGGACTTTTGGTAGTTCCTAGGATAGCAAAGTCCACTAAAGGAGGTAGAGCTTTCTCACATTTGGCTCCCAAACTCTGGAATAGCCTTCCTGATAATGTTCGGGGTTCAGACACAATCTCTCTGTTAAAATCTAGATTAAAAACACATCTCTTTCGCCCAAACATTCAAATAATGTATCTCTTAAATTGTGAGTGTAGTTGCATCTGATCAAATGTGCATTATTATTATTCAGCTTGGGTTAAACTAATTAATTTTACTTTGTTGGATCAGCAGCTATGCTAATGATGTCTCTGTTTGTTTCTCTGTTTCTGCTGGATCTTCATCCCGTGGTAACTAGGATTTACACAAGCTCCAGTCTGGATCCAGAACACCTGAGAAGAGATGATGCTGACCCTCAGAGGACCCCAGATGATCCTAACCTTGAATCAACGACAGAACTAACAAATATTGCTACAAGTGTGACTGCATCATATAATAATTACGTCTTGTACTAATTTATCTGAAATTTCCTGTCATACGTGCACAAACTGACAGTCACCACTAATAAGCTACTACTAAATATTGTAGAAATATAATTTTCTGTAAAGTTGCTTTGTAATGATTTGTATTGTAAAAAGCTCTATACAAATAAACTTGAATTGAATTGAATTGAATTGAATCCAAATAGAATGGATGAAGTACTGGCCGCATGGACTCTCACTTTGCCAGGCATATTTAAACAAGAAGCGATATAAGACATTTAAGATAGATCAAATAAAAAAAAATCTAAAATATGTAAAGCATGACTAAATACAATGAAATTTCACATGCCAATATTCAGGAGGCAGTATATTGTGTCCTGTTATGAATTTGGATGTTTGTGAGGATCCCTGATGATCTTCTTCTGGAGTATCACAAACACCTTCACTTTGCTCAGCATTATTTCATGTAAAACAATTCTGTTGAAACAAAATGTGACCAAAAAATGTTTTTTTTTTTAATGGGCACAACCGAATACAACTTTTAGGGGTGCACAGATCACGATCGGCCGATCGTTAATGCACATCTCGTCAGTAAAGCCGGTTCTCTAATCAGCTGTTACTACACAGAGCCTTTGTTAACTGTGAAGCTGCGCAAATAAACGCTGATAATGAACATGGATTTGCGCAGCTAGTCAGTTAACAATGGCTCTGGGTAGTAACAGCTGATTAGAGAACCGGCTTTACTGACGAGATGCGCATTTGATCTGCCGATCGGTGCACCCCTAGTTTATTTATTCATAGGGTTAATCTAATTTTCATAAAAACATTTCATATTAAACATTATCAGTATCATCTTGTAACACTTTCCAACAGATGTGTTTCCTTCACACTGTGAATGTCTCCTGCTGTATGTTTCTCTAGTTTTAATGTTTAATATACTGTCAGTGGGCTGCTAAGTTCACCATTCTTTCTGCTGGAATAACAGGGTGTGATATTTCCACCCTTTATCACACACAGTTTAATTACACCGGAGGAAAGTGCTTTTCACATGACACTGGAAATATCTTGTTGCCATATTTTAAAAAACAATAAAAGCCTATTTGAAATTTGACCTTTTACACACATTCTTGGGACACCAGAAGTCAATCCGTGGTTCGTCAATTCAACATTTTTGCAACACAATTCTCCAGACATACAGTCTGTTATATCAAGCACACAGAGGATTCCCATTTGTCCTCATAAACACAAATTTATTTTGTTTAAATTCTGTAAAAAAAAACAGATTTTTTAAAACCCTAGACATCATATAGAATGTCTGACTTTGTAAACATTCAAAGAGGAAACACTAGCTATCATACACTAAACAATCACACACTAGCAGACCGAACAAAGACATTCATGCAGAATACGGTATACATTTTCTAACCCCCATATCTTGAATTTTGTGATCATTCACATGCATTCATAAATGCATTTGAATACACCAAATAATGCAGTGAAAGAACGCACTCAAAATGCACACGTGCACTAGTATGACTTTATCATGTAACTTTACATTAGCCTAGATGCGTGCACTTTTTAGGCACGATTTGTTTAGTTTTTGAATATACTTGATACTGTTAAAAGGCACATCATTAAAACAAAAAATACGAGTTCACATTATCAAGTCAAGTCAAATCACCTTTATTTATATATATATAGTCGTTGGCGCCGATACAGGATGGCTGCCTCCGTGACGTGCTCTGCAGTTGTTTTTGTTAGTTTGTCCTGTCTTTAGTTACATACAATCAGTTTCACCAGGGACAAATTGCTGGACATTCGGCAACACACATCTCCCGATATATCACCGGTTTTCGACTATTCTGATGTTTTGCTGGACATTCTTGTCGGCGGAGCGGCTGCGCTGATCACACGCTTCAAGAGGACGCACAGGGGAAAAAGAGCTGGCGCGCTCGTCAGACTCAAGAAGCGCGGATTTCGAACATCGTTGCCTAGCATTCATCTGGAAAATCTCCGCTCTCTACCCAACAAAACGGACGAACTGCTTCTGCTCTCTCGGACAAATAAGGATTTCTCACACTCTGCTGCTCTGTGTTACATGTTACATGTCCCACAAGAGACAGTAATATATTGGATCACTGTTACACCACAATAAAGGATGCATATAACTCTGTTCCACGAGCAGCTTTGGGACGTTCTGATCACCTTCTGGTTCATCTTATACCGATCTACAGGCAGAAACTAAAATCAGCTAAACCTGTATTAAGGACTGTAAAAAGATGGACTAATGAAGCAGAGCAGGATTTACAATCTTGTTTTGACCTCACTGATTGGAGTGTTTTTGAAGCTGCTGCCACCGATCTGGATGAACTCACAGAGACCGTAACATCATATATCAGTTTCTGTGAGGATATGTGTATTCCTACCAAGACTCAACTAAATTACAACAATGACAAACCGTGGTTCACTGCAAAACTCAGACAGCTCCGTCAGGCCAAAGAAGATGCTTACAGAAAGGGGGACAATGTCTTGTATAAACAGGCTAAATACACACTGGAAAAGGAGATCAGAGTGGCAAAGAGGAATTATTCTGAAAAAATAAGGACTCAGTTCACTTTGAACGACTCCGCATCAGTGTGGAAAAGCCTAAAGAAGATCACCAATTACAAGACACCACCCCCAGCACTGTGGAGAATCAACGACTAGCAGACAATCTGAGCGAGTTTTACTGCAGGTTTGAAAGAACACCCATCACCTGCCCTGAATACCTCTCCACACAACCGTTCACACCAATAACAACTCCTGCAACCAACCCTAAATGCCTCTCCAAACAAACGTTCACACCATTCACAGCTCCTGCAACCAACCCTAAATGCCTCTCCAAACAACCGTTCACACCATTAACAGCTCCTGCAACCCATCCTGAACACCTCTCCAATCAAGCACTCTCACCATTCACACCTCCAGCACCCCCCCTCTCCCCCACACCTGCAATTCAGATCAGCGAGGATGCGGTGCGCCAGGTCTTCCGGAAGCAGAAAAGGAATAAAAGCACCAGGCCCAGATTGTGTTATACAGCCTGTCTGAAATCCTGTGCTGACCAGCTGGCCCCCATCTTCACAAGGATCTTCAACAGATCGCTGGAACTGTGCGAAGTCCCTTCATGCTTCAAACGCTCCACCATCATCCCCATCCCAAAGAAACCCAAAATTACAGGACTAAATGACTACAGGCCTGTGGCTCTAACGTCTGTGGCTTGGCCTTTAACACGATCATCCCAAAGCTCCTCCTGCCCAAACTAACTCAGCTCTCCGTGCCCACCTCCGTCTGTCAGTGGATCAACAGCTTCCTGACAGACAGGCTGCAGCTAGTGAGGCTGGGAAAATACACATCCAGCACCCGTACAATCAGCACCGGACCTCCCCAGGGCTGTGTTCTCTCCCCACTGCTCTTCTCCCTGTACACTAATGATTGCACATCTAAGGACCCCTCTGTCAAGCTCCTGAAGTTTGCAGACGACACCACACTCATCGGCCTCATTCAGGACGGTGACGAGTCTGCTTACAGACAGGAGGTTAAAGAGCTGGCTGTCTGGTGCACTCTCAACAACCTGGAGCTTAACACGCTCAAAACAGTGGAGATGACTGTGGACTTCAGGAGAAACCCCCCTGCACTCCCCCCACTCACCATCATGAACAGCACTGTGACTGCAGTGGAGTCATTCAGGTTCCTGGGCACCACTATCTCTCAGGACCTGAAGTGGGACATTCACATTGACTCTATTGTGAAAAAGGCCCAGCAGAGGTTGTACTTCCTTCGCCAGCTGAGGAAGTTTAACCTGCCACAGGATCTGCTGAAACAGTTCTACTCCACCATCATCGAATCCATCCTCTGCACTTCAGTAACTGTCTGGTTCAGCTCAGCTTCTAAATCTGACCTCAGAAGACTACAGAGGGTAGTCCGGACTGCTGTGCGAATCATCGGTTCAACCCTCCCATCTATTCAAGAACTGTACTTATCCAGAGTGAGCAAAAGGGCTGTTAAAATCACTCTGGACCCCTCACATCCAGCACACTCCCTCTTTGAACTGTTGCCATCTAGTCGACGCTACAGAGCACTGAGCACCAGAACGACCAGACACAGGAAAAGTTTCTTCCCTCAGGCAATCTATCTAATGAACAATTGATAAAAACTGTGGAACACACTACACTATTTATATTTATATATACATACACTTATTTATCTAACACACATACTTAGTGTACACTTAATTTTTTTGCACATATTATACCTGTACATACATAATGCTCATTGTAATATACCTGCCATACATTGTCAATTTGTATATTTTCATTACCTACCTATTTGTATTATTTTTTTTATTCCATTTTGTGTTTTTTGTTCTGTCACTGTCATTATGTTGCACTGTGGAGCTTCTGTCACGAAAACAAATTCCTCGTATGTGTGAACATACCTGGCAATAAAGCTCATTCTGATATAGCACTTTAAACAAAATACATTGCGTCAAAGCAACTGAACAACATTCATTAGGAAAACAGTGTGTCAATAATGCAAAATGATAGTCACACCTAAACGCACTTGGAAAACATAATTAGAACTAGCTACATAATTTAGAAAATACCTATCCATATACAGCTATGATGACTTAAATGATTCGCGATCCCGCTCCGAACTCCCAAACTGACTCAAATGATTTGTGATCCCGCTCCAAACTCCCGAACTGATTCAAATGATTTGCGATCCCCAAACTGACTCAAATGATTCTCGAACCCGCTTTGAACTCCTGAACTGACTCAAATAATTCGCGAACCCGCTACGAACTCCCGAACTGATTCAAATGATTCGCGATCCCCAAACTGACTCAAATGATTCGCGAACCCGCTTTGAACTCCCGAACTGATTCAAATGATTCGCGATCCCGCTCCGAACTCCCGAACTGACTCAAATGATTCGCGAACCCGCTCCGAACTCTCGAACTGATTCAAATGATCCACGAAGCCGCTGCGAACTCCAGAACTAATTCAAATTATTCGCAATCCCGCTCCGAACTCCCGAACTGATTCAAATGATACACGATCCCCAAACTGACTCAAATGATTCGCGAACCCGCTTTGAACTCCCGAACTGACTCAAATGATTCGCGAACCCGCTACGAACTCCCGAAGTGATTCAAATGATTCGCGATCACGCTCCGACCTCCCGAACTGACTCAAATGATTTGCGAACCCGCTCCGAACTCCCGAACTGATTCAAATGATTCGCGAACCCCAAACTGACTCAAATGATTCGCGATCCCGCTACGAACTCCCGAACTGACTCAAATGATTTGCGACCCCCGAACTGACTCAAATGATTCGCGAACCCGCTCCAAACTCTCGAACTGATTCAAATGATCCGCGAAGCCGCTCCGAACTCCCAAACTAATTCAAACGATTCGCGCTCCTGCTCCGAACTCCCGAACTGATTCAAATGATTCGCCAACCCCAAACTGACTCAAATGATTCGCGATCCGACTACGAACTCCCGAACTGACTCAAATGATTTGCGATCCCCAAACTGACTCAAATGATTCGCGATCCCGCTCCGAACTCCCAAACTGACTCAAATGATTCGCGATCCCGCTACGAACTCCCAAACTGATTCAAATGATTCGCGATCCCCATACTGACTCAAACAATTTGCGAACCCGCTTTGAACTCCCGAACTGACTCAAATGATTCGCGAACCCACTTTGAACTCCCGAACTGACTCAAATGATTCGTGATCCTGCTCTGAACTCCCAAACTGACTCAAATGATTCGCGATCCCGCTACGAACTCACGAACTGATTCAAATGATTCGCGATCCCCAAACTGACTCAAATGATTCGCGAACCCGCTTTGAACTCCCGAACTGACTAAAATGATTCGCGAACCCGCTTTGAATTCCCGAACTGATTTAAATGATTCGCGATCCCGCTCCGAACTCCCAAAATGACTCAAATGAATCACGTTCTGAACTCCCGAACTGACTCAAATGATTCACAATCCGAAGTTCCCATCCAAATCAAATGACACTGCCAGCGCTACTATTGGCTTAGTTCTCTAATTTCATAACATTTACTGATTTTAAGGTACGAAAAGTATGTTGTTAACAAATAAAATATCAATATTTCCATTCCGAACTGCTTTCCACGTCGAAACGTCCACGAACATAACCAGGTGAGCAGATCACTCTCTAACTATTTGATTGTATAGTCTTTATCCACTCATCATCATCATCCACCAATCAGAACACACGAGAACTCTTTGACCACAGCTGCTGTGCTTCAAAAGCTCTTGCAGCAGTTCAACACTGGTTTTCTCTGAGGTGGTCGGATCACATCAGATTGTGGTTAATCTTGCAGATTTATTATTATACCTTTATTTAACCAGGAGGTCCCATTGAGATTCAGAATCTCTTTTGCAAGAGAGACCTGGCCAAGGTAGCAGCCAAATCACAACAAATGCATACATAACAAACACCAAATTACATTTTCACGATAAAAGAAGTACAAAATATAAAAAAATATATATATATATAAAACACAATGAGACTCTTAAGAAAAACAAGAACATGTCTCCATCACAACACTCTTTACAGTAGTTTTAAATTCATTTATGGACATAAGGGTTTCTAACTTTAGCTCTTTTTGTAGATTATTCCACCCCCAAGGTGCTAAATAAGAAAAGGCTGTTTTTCCCAATTCGGTTATAACTCGTTGCACATTAAAAAGCAACCACTTTGAGGAGCGTAGCTGATAGGTACCAGAGCAAACAGAGAGGAGGTTACAGAGGTACAGTGGAAATTTGCCAAGTATAGCTTTATAAATAAAGATATACCAGTGCTGTTGTCTACGAATTTTAAGAGATGTTCAAAAGTGAGTGTGAGTGAGTGAAGTGACATTCAGCCAAGTATGGTGACCCATACTCGGAATTTGTGCTCTGCATTTAACCCATCCGAAGTGCACACACACAGAGCAGTGAACACACACACACACTGTGAGCACACACCCGGAGCAGTGGGCAGCCATTTATGCTGCGGCGCCCGGGGAGCAGTTGGGGGTTCAATGCCTTGCTCAAGGGCACCTAAGTCGTGGTATTGAAGGTGGAGAGAGAACTGTACATGCACTCCCCCCACCCACAATTCCTGCCGGCCCGGGACTCGAACCCACAACCTTTCGATTGGGAGTCCGACTCTCTAACCATTAGGCCACGACTTCCAAACTAAATCATAAAGAATGCAGTGATGCGTAAGGGACTTTGTATTTGTTATGAATCGTAGTGATGCATGGTAAACTGAATCTACATGACGCAGAATGGAAAATGCAGCATGCATGTACAATATATCTCCAAAAGTAGCTTCCACAAGTTTCTTCCTAGCACTAAAAGTAAAGCAAGATTTGTTTCTGAAATAGAAGCCGAGCTTGACTTTAAGTTTCTTAACTAAAGCAGTAATATGTTCATTGAAGGATAGCTTATCATCTATCCATATCCCCAAGTACTTGTATGAAGACACTCTCTCAATTGATTTCCCATCTAATGACAAAATGCCACAATTGTCAAGTAGCTGTGCTCGAGCTTTTGAGAAGACCATAAACTTTGTTTTCTGTGTATTTAAAACCAATTTTAGACTCAATAATGTGTATTGCAATGCCTGAAATGCAGTCTGAAGTTCCTGCACTGCTACTGAAATGGTGGAAGCCTGGGTGTAAACCACTGTATCATCAGCGTATAAATGTAATTTGGCTTGAACATCTCTATCCAAATCATTTATAAAAATTGAAAACAGAATGGGTCCTAAGATTGATCCTTGAGGGACACCTTTAGTTATCTCAAGAAAATCAGATTTATAACCTTCAGCATAAACACACTGAATACGATCTACCAAATCATTCTGGAACCATGCAACAGCCTTCTCACTTAAACCAACTGAATGTAGTTTGGTCAATAACAATCCATGATCAACCGAATCAAATGCCTTAGAAAGATCAACAAGTCATGCAGCAGAATGTTGCTTCTTATCTAAGGCCCCAATAATATCATTTGTCACTAATGTAGCAGCAGTGATAGTGCTATGGCCACTTCTGAACCCTGACTGAAAATTATTTAAAATATTTTTGTCAGTCAAATACTGTTTTAACTGTTTTATCTTTTATTTCATCTGAACCAATAAAAATCTGATCTTGGAGGTTTGAGGTCACACGTCCACCCGACAAAGATTTAATTGATTTCCAAAACTTTAAAGGGCTGTTTAAGTTTTCTGTGGTTGACTAAAAAAAAACAGATTTGGACTTTCTAAAAAAATGAAAAAAATCCCATGCCATTTCAGCATCCGAAAACAAAGACTATGACTTATATCTACTCTTCCTCTCCCTGCAGTTTGATGATATAAAGATTACTCCTTTGAACTCCCACCTCTTCTGTGGATTTTCTTGTTCTGGGTCTGAATTTGGGCTCCTGGGGTCTCAAAAAAGAAACATTTTCAATCTCCAAGGTGAACCTTATGACAACACACTCTTAGAAAAAAGGGTTCATTGGGGTTCTATATAGAACCATGGGGTTCTTTACCCAACTCCAAAGAACCTTTTATGCTAAAAAGGTTCTATAATTGTCACAGTGTCTGGGTTGTGTTCCCTGGGTTTCCACTAGGTGTCCTCCTTTCTCACGGTGTCTGTCACCTTATCACTTCCTATTCCCTTATTTGGTCACCTTCCTCCTGTTGAGTAATTGATTGTTCCCCACCTGTCTCCTGTTCCCTCATTATCCTTCTGTGTATTTATACCCAGTCTGTCTGAGTCTGTGTTACGGAGTCCTTGTTTAATGTGATGTTAATTCATGTCCGTCGCTTCTTGCCTTGCCTTGCCTTGCCTTGCCTTGTCTTCGTGTCTTGTTTATGTTATGTTTGGATATTCTGGTTTTGACCCTGCCTGGACTGTTTACCCCTTTGGATTACCCCTTAAATAAAGGACTTACCTGCAATTGGTTCCCTCTCCTGTGTTTCCTGTATCACCGTACGTGACAGAAGGACTCCGTCACAGTAGGAACCAGCGATATGTCATTTTTCCATTCCCCAGCCAAGATGGCGGAGCGGCGAACCAAGTACCTTCGGTTGACCGCCCTCCGCCAAGAGGGCAATGAAGTGGGTGCCCTGGCTCAGGTGTTCTGGTCCCTGGCCGAGGGCATGGGCTACAACAATGCGGCCCTCAAGGACTATTTCATTGGCGGGCTGGATGATCCAGTGTCTCAGGAGGAGATGGCGCAGTTAGACACACTGGAATTCTGGGAATTTGTGCGCTACCTGCAGCCACGGTGGAATTCCCTTGACTTAATGTGAGGAGCTGTTCCCCTGGTTCCTTACCGCCAGCGGGATGTTCAAATACCTCTCTGAATTGAGACATAAACACATTAAGGGAGGGAAAGGTATGATGACCACCAGACCAGAGAGCAGTCGCCCACTCCAACGCCCTCCCGGTGAGCAATGAGCAGATGAATGAAACGCGGGACGCGTCATTGGGATAAAGCTGGGGTTGCTGGCTGACGAATAATTCACACTGCAACAGAAATCCTCTACGGGCAGCTGGTGAGCCATTAAACTTCTCAGGTAGGGATAATTTGGGATTGCTTGAAGCCGTACTCACGCTTGATGTGACGTGCACAGGTGCAGCGGGAGCTTGAGCTGAATTAGCAACCGCGCTCTGCTGAGTGAGAGTATGAACAGACCTCACAAGTTCTTCGGTGAGATTTGTTAACTTGGCCAGCTGTTGTTGGTGTGTGATTAACACAGATGGCTGGGAATTAACCTCGGAAGCAAGAATCTGGAAGTCTGCTGGATCCTGTGGTGGTGAAGTGTTCTGTAATGACGAAGTAGAGGCAGTCAGATCCATCTGCAGAACTTTATTGAAGCAGGTAACGAAACAAGGATGCACTGAGCATAAAACACCAAGGAAACACGAAGCAACATGCAGCGTGGCAAAACAACACTTCACAAAGAAACCAAGAACAAGGCAGTCCAGATAAAGGGTGGATAATGATTAACAGGTGGATATGATGATGCTGATTGGAAAAACCAGACAGGGCTGGGAACTAATGATAGCAGGGGGGAAAGATGGGAATTGCAGTTCTAGAATTCAGGTGACAAGGAGCGAATGAGACCGGAGAGAGGTGAAGGCGCGCGCTCAGTGACAGGCGCGCGCTCCGTGACACATGGAGGATTATGAAAATACAGAATTTCAATGAAGCTTGGTCTTCATTTCACTTTTTACAGTGTCTGTTTTGTTTTACTTCTTTAAGTATTTATTTATATTCAATGACAAATGTCATTTATTAATGTATTCTGCTAAAAACTGCTGTAAGAGCCCCGCCATTTTTGGTACAAATTCACATGTCATTAAAAAATAAAAGTACCTAATTGACACGTTGTTGTTGTTTTTATGTAAAACCTTAAAGGGTTAGTTCACCCAGATAGCAAAATTATGTAATTAATAACCTACCCTCATGTTGTTTCAAACCCGTACCGTTCACCGTTCAAACTCGGTGTTCATCTTCAGTTCTTTCTTCATAGCAGTTCAGTCAGTGTACTGTTTGAGTGCATGCATTACTCCGGGATATTGGTTTGCTTGAACTCCGAGGGAGTGTCAGCCACATTACAAAAGTTCACATCTTAAGTCATTTGTGGATTAATGCGTATTAGAGATGCGAACCGTTTAAAAGGATTCAGTTCGATTTGGTGAACTGAATGATTCGTTCACGAACCGGATATCCAGACTGCTTTGATTTGAACTCTCTCACACAACAGACACGGAAGAGAAGACAATGCTGAATAAAGTCGTCGTTTTTGCTATTTTTGGACCAAAATGTATTTTCGATGCTTCAACAAATTCTAACTGACCCTCTGATGTCACATGGACTACTTTGATGATGTTTTACCTTTCTGGACATGGACAGTAGACCGTACACACAGCTTCAATGGAGGGACTGAGAGCTCTCGGACTAAATCTAAAATATCTTAAACTGTGTTCCAAAGATAAACGGAGGTCTTACGGGTTTGGAACAACATGAGGGTAAGTTATTAATTACATCATTTTGCTATCTGGGTGAACTAACCCTTTAACAGACACTTCAGGATATTGTAATACCAGCCAGATAGAGGAGTAAAAAACAACATTAATAAATATTATAAACAAATAATATTAATAATGATATAAATGTTAATAAACTATCATTAAAAATTGTATTTATAACACCATTAAGGTTCTAAATAGCATTTTCAAAGCAAGGTTCTTTATGGAACCCTATAAAGAGGGTTCTATTTAGCACTAAAGAGGGTTCTGCTATTGTTACAAGCCGAAAAAGCCTTTTCTGGTACTGTTTAGAAACCCTTTTCTTAAGAGTGTAGATGTATGATATTTTCTGTGCACTGCAGCTGTCACACAGGAGAAGAGCGTGAAGCGTGAATCCTCGAGAGCTCCATCTGCGCTGGTCTGCGTCACAGTGAATGCATCTAACATAAACAAGACTTAAAGCAAACCAAAATATGAATGGAGATTCTGTGCCTTTACCCAATCTAGCATTTACAGATTGAATGAATCACAGTTCTTATGAAAAGCAAATCATCCTTGAATAACAGGTTTTGGTTTGGATATTATTACAGAAGGAAAAAATTTAGGAAGAACTTGATATGACAAAAAGAAAAGTGAAAGTGCTACAAAAAAGCCCATCTAATGACATCAAACTGGCCTCTCACAAACTAGACTTGTTTAATCATTCTATAATAACCCTTTTCCGGACCTGTTATAGAAAGAGCCTCAATATTGCTGATGGTTCACATTAACTCTATGGTTCACATTAACTCTAACCATTAATGGACACTCAGTCCAATGACATATTCCCAAAAACATGCAGTGAAGAAACCTCAAGAATAAACATGTTATGAAAGTAACGTGACATACAGCCAAGTATGGTGACCCAGTTGGGGGTTCAGTGCCTTGCTCAAGGGCACCTAAGTCGTGGTATTGAAGGTGGAGAGAGAACTGTACATGCACTCCCCCCACCCACAATTCCTGCCGGCCCGGGACTCGAACTCACAACCTTTCGATTGGGAGTCCGACTCTCTAACCATTAGGCCACGACTTCCCCCTTATCATGAACTATTATCATGCTGGGCAGTCAGAAGCACAAAACCACTCTGTGTATGACATGAAGGGATAAGCGGTAGATCTCAAAATGTGTCACAAATACATGGTAAAAAAAAAAAAGAGTTAAGATGTTAAAGATGTTTTTAAAAAATGTCACCACACCTGCATATCTCTCCTATATAGAACACAGAATGTATACTTTTAAATTCAGTTTTTCCTAGTTCCAGTAACTATGGCTATGTGCATGGGGAAGAAAAAGTTTACTTAAAAATAAAACTAAATATGTTTAAGATTTCTTTTCTTTTTTCTAAAAACCTTAAGACTAATTTGGATTTACTTGATAAAAACTAAAATACAAAAATCAACAGATTTTATGATCAGATCCACCAATCTCTGTGTAAAAATTAAATGATGCTGCTGCCATCTTTCTGAAGTCATTTCTCCCTGAATTTCAAGTAAAAATCATCTTTTTGACCTTCCTCTACAAAATACTGGATTACTCAGTAAATATACATCCATTCCATGAAATTTCATATTGCAGCTTTCTTCACTGTTTATGTTTGTCTTTCTTCAGAAAAAAAAATATGAGCAAAATCAGAAATTTGAGCCAGGGATGTCTCTGAAATTTGGTTGATTTGACAGATAGACCCATTTGATAATTAGATAAATAATAAATAATTGATGAATATATGATAACTGGAGACTACTTGCTAAATTAAATGAGACAACATTTAACATATTTGAAATGTCAGTTTCAATAATGTATTATATAATAATGTACACAGTTTCACATATTTAAAAATAAATAGTAAACCAGGTATACAGTCAACACTAAGTAGTGGACTGGAACTCTGAACACAGCTGTATAAAAAATGAGGGACAGAGAAATTTGCCATGCAGCCAGCAAAGAACAAACTTGATTATACTTCAGCATTTATTTCATGGTTTGGTCATTTATGTCTGCCATGCAAACAATAATGTAATAATGGTGGAACATAATAAAATCAAAAAGCTGATTTAATAGATTTTAGCAGAAAGCTAATACACATTTGAATGACCAAACATAGAGCAGAGGCTGAAGTAGAAGTCTTGTCCACTGTCTAATATAATGATGTGGGAATGTGGTTTCAAACCAAATGCCACAAATTGACTGCAAACCACAGTCGACACAAGGTGAATAAGATGATCCTCCATTCATATTCTCACTGCACAGTATGTAAATTACAGCTGATAAGGTGTTCATAATCAAAACTGATTACCCCTATAGATCATCTGGCTGGATGAATGATCTCATTAAGCCCTGGAGCCCTGAGACACCTGGGACACACGCGTGTGTCCCAGAGACACACGCGTGTGATTTCTGTCTGTTCAAGCGTTCGCTGGAAGTGGTACATGCAGAAACTGCTTAAGATCGGTTCATGGGAATGAATATAGATGACTGTTCTAGCGCTGCAACAGATTTGCATAACTGTATTTCCTATCACTGGAATTACTGACCTTGTGTGGAACTAGTTCCCTGAAGGATTCTATAAATGACATTAACGGTTCATTCCTGATTCTAATGCATCACACCGCCAAAGGCTCAAACCACAGATGCGTCTTACGATGGTCCTCATGGTTAAATCAGTATTTGTCTAAATTTGAGGAGATATATAGGACATCACACAGGAGACACCTCCAGAATACTGATTGAAAAGTTAGAGCGCTGCTTCACTAAAGATACACATCTATGTCTCCTTTGATTAAAATGTGCCATTATCTGGCTGTTAAAATCTCTTAAAGGTGTAAAAAAAAAACACAGCTTGATCTTGAAGAATTAGTTAATTACAGACCGATCTCAAATCTCCCTTTTCTATCAAAAAATTATAGAAAAGGCAGTATCCTCTCAGCTATTTTCCTTCTTAGAGAGAAATGGTATATGTGAGGATTTCCAGTCAGGATTTAGACCGTATCATAGTACTGAGACTGCTCTCCTTAGAGTTACAAATGATCTGCTCTTATCATCTGATCGTGGTTGTATCGCTCTATTAGTGTTATTGGATCTTAGTGCTGCGTTTGACACTATTGACCACAATATTTCCTTGAGTAGACTACAAAATTATCTTGGCATTGGTGGAACTGCATTGGTATGGTTCAAATCTTGCTTATATGACCGCCATCAGTTCGTAGCAGTGAATGAAGAGGTATCATATAGATCACAAGTGCAGTACGGAGTACCTCAAGGCTCAGTACTAGGGCCATTACTCTTCACTCTTTAAATGTTAGCCTTGGGAGATATCATCAGGAAACACTTTAACTGTTATGCTGATGATTTCTTTGTGGCCTGAAGAAACCTTCCAATTCCAACTAACAGAATGCATAGCTGATATAAAAACTGGATGACTAGTTATTTCTTAAGGCTAAATTCTGAAAAAATACAGGTTTTAATTATTGGACTAAAAACCTCTGCACATAATAATCTAAAACACTGTCAAACACTCGATGGCTGCTCTGTCAATTCTTCGTCATCAGTTAGGAACCTAGGTGTGCTATTTGATCGCAATCTTTCCTTAGAAAGCCATGTTTCTAGCATTTGTAAAACTGCATTTTTCCATCTCAAAAATATATCTAAATTACGGCCTATGCTCTCAATGTCAAATGCAGAAAGGTTAATCCATGCTTTTATGACCTCAAGGTTAGATTATTCTTTATTGGGTGGTTGTTCTGCACGCTTAGTAAACAAACTACAGCTAGTCCAAAATGCAGCAGCAAGAGTTCTTACTAGAACCATCTTACTAGTCCTCCACGTCCGCCGTGTTCTCAAAACTCTGGCAATTTGATAATACATAGAATATCAAAATCAATTGCGATCCTCAGATCCTTTTCCTATTTAGCACCTTAACCCTGGAATAACCAGTGTTGGGGGTAACGAGTTATAAAGTAACGGATTACAGTAACTATATTACTTTTTTGGGTAACGAAGTAAAGTAACGCATTACACTAATAATATTGGTAACTACACTACTTTACTAGACTATAGGAACGCGCTTTCCTGCGTTACACATGCCGTGTTTGCCTGTGTGTAAAGTTCTGGGCCGGGTTTCCTGATAAATATTGATCTTAGCGCTTAAGAGTGTTTTCTAGGAGTAATTTTACGATCGTTCGTTATTGTTTGACATGTGTTTCCCAACATTGTACGTAAAGCAATCGCACAGCTGTGCTTCAAGTGCTACGTAGGAGTCGCTCTCCGTTTGTCAAGTTGTGAAATGTCATCTAGACGGTTTCATCGGGCGCATGCGCCTGGCCCTAAGTTAACTTCCGGTCGCAGTGCCTTCTACAAACGCAGTTGATGAGTAGACTGACGTTGGTCTCAGGTGGTTGTGATGTGGGATGTGTGACTCGCCACGATTTTAAAACTAAATGATTTTCCAAAAGGCTTTGTTGAATAAACATGAGCATGTACTGCACATTTAATAATAATAATAATTCCTTACATTTATATGTTTAAATATCAAAACGAGACACAGGTGTTTTTATATCACTGTATTTCTGAAGGAAGACTTGTATGTTATATGCCTGATAAAGCAGCGTTTGTGAGCTCAGCGCTGCTTTGTTTACAGCTGTTACTGGGGAAACCTCTATTTCTCACGCTTTAAAGCATCTCCTGCTTAACATTTCTTCCATGTTTTATTTTTAATAGTAAATCCCCTTTGTTTACCAAAAAATAAAGTTTGCTTAATTTTCAATATTTAAAAGAAAATTTAAATGAATGTTTTATGCCCTTTATTTGATAACCAGAAAAAATGTAAATAGACAACAGAATTTCTGAGGGGAAAAAAACATTTTATAGAGCCCTAAACATGTATTTTTTTTTTTACTTTTAATAAATTGCTGTGAAAATGTATAAGTGTTGTGATTTAAATTAATTAGACATGCTTTTTGGCTAATACAATTAAATTTAACCATTAAAAAGGAGTTGACCTGTTTTATTTAAAAAATAAAAATGGAATCCAGAAAAATTAAAACGGAATTTGGAAAAAATTCCATAAAATTTTTTTAAAAGTAAGTAAAGTAATAAGTAGTGAAGTTACTTTTCAAATGCAGTAACTAGTAAAGTAATCTCATTACAATTTACAGAAGTAGCTAGTAACCAGTAACTAATAAAATTTTTTGAGTAACTACCCCAACACTGGGAATAACCTCATTGTCATTAGGACATGTCCCCAAAACCTTCAAACTGGCTGTTATTAAGCCTCTCATCAAAAAACCACAACTTGACCCCAAAGAACTAGTTAATTATAGACCAATCTCGAATCTCCCTTTTCTGTCCAAGATACTAGAAAAGGTGGTATCCACACAATTATATTCCTTCTTAGAGAAAAATGGTATATGTGAGGATTTCCAGTCAGGATTTAGACCGTATCATAGTACTGAGACTGCTCTTCTTAGAGTTAGAAATGATCTGCTCTTATCATCTGATCGTGGGTGTATCTCTCTATTAGTTTTATTGGATCTTAGTGCTGCGTTTGACACAATTGACCACAACATTCTTTTGCATAGACTTGAATACTTTGTTGGCATCAGTGGAAGTGCATTAGCATGGTTTAAATCGTACTTATATGACCGCCATCAGTTCGTAGCAGTGAATGAAGATGTATCCTATCGATCACAAGTGCAGTATGGAGTACCTCAAGGCTCAGTACTAGGGCCGCTACTCTTCACGCTTTATATGTTACCCTTGGGAGATATCATCAGGAAACATGGTGTTAGCTTTCACTGTTATGCTGATGATACTCAGCTCTATATTTCTTCGCAGCCCGGTGAAACACACCAATTTGAAAAACTAATGGATTGCATAGTCGATATAAAAAACTGGATGACGAGTAATTTCTTACTGCTAAATTCTGAAAAAACAGAGGTGTTAATTATAGGACCTAAAAACTCTGCTTGTAATAACCTAGAACATTGTCTAAGACTTGATGGTTGCTCTGTCAATTCTTCGTCATCAGTTAGGAACCTAGGTGTGCTACTTGATCGCAATCTTTCCTTAGAAAGCCACGTTTCTAGCATTTGTAAAACTGCATTTTTCCATCTCAAAAATATATCTAAATTACGGCCTATGCTCTCAATGTCAAATGCAGAAATGTTAATCCATGCATTTATGACCTCAAGGTTAGATTATTGTAATGCTTTATTGGGTGGTTGTTCTGCACGCTTAGTAAACAAACTACAGCTAGTCCAAAATGCAGCAGCAAGAGTTCTTACTAGAACCAGGAAGTATGACCATATTAGCCCGGTCCTGTCAACACTGCACTGGCTCCCTATCAAGCATCGCATAGATTTTAAAATATTGCTTATTACTTATAAAGCCCTGAATGGTTTAGCACCTCAGTATTTGAATGAGCTCCTTTTACATTATAATCCTCTACGTCCGCTACGTTCTCAAAACTCAGGCAATTTGATAATACCTAGAATATCAAAATCAACTGCAGGCGGCAGATCCTTTTCCTATTTGGCGCCCAAACTCTGGAATAACCTACCTAACATTGTTCGGGAGGCAGACACACTCTTGCAGTTTAAATCTAGATTAAAGACCCATCTCTTTAACCTGGCATACACATAACATACTAATATGCTTTTATTATCCAAATCCGTTAAAGGATTTTTAGGCTGCATTAATTAGGTAAACCGGAACCGGAAACACTTCCCATAACAACCTATGTACTTGCTACATCATTAGAAGAATGGCATCTACGCTAATATTTGTCTGTTTCTCTCTTGTTCCAAGGTCACCGTGGCCACCAGATCCAGTCTGTGTCCAGATCAGAGGGTCACTGCAGTCACCCGGATCCAGTACGTATCCAGACCAGATGCTGGATCAGCACCTAGAAAGGACCTCTACATCCCTGAAAGACAGCGGAGACCAGGACAACTAGAGCCCCAGATACAGATCCCCTGTAAAGACCTTGTCTCAGAGGAGCACCAGGACAAGACCACAGGAAACAGATGATTCTTCTGCACAATCTGACTTTGCTGCAGCCTGGAATTGAACTACTGGTTTCGTCTGGTCAGAGGAGAACTGGCCCCCCAACTGAGCCTGGTTTCTCCCAAGGTTTTTTTCTCCATTCTGTCACCGATGGAGTTTCGGTTCCTTGCCGCTGTCGCCTCTGGCTTGCTTAGTTGGGGACACTTCATCTACAGCGATATCGTTGACTTGATTGCAAATAAATGCACAGACACTATTTAACTGAACAGAGATGACATCACTGAATCCAATGATGAACTGCCTTTAACTATCATCTTTGCATTATTGACACTGTTTTCCTAATGAATGTTGTTCAGTTGCTTTGACGCAATGTATTTTGTTTAAAGCGCTATATAAATAAAGGTGACATTGACATTGACAATAACCTACCTAACATTGTTCGGGAGGCAGACACACTCTTGCAGTTTAAATCTAGATAAAGAACTGGCCGCTCGACTGAGTCAGGTTTCTACCAAAGTTTTTTCTCCATTTCTGTCACCGATGGAGTTTTGGTTCCTTTGGCTTGTTTAGCTTGGGACGCTTGACTGATTGCACAGACACTATTGGACGAGAGCTGATCTGGATAATGACATCACTGAATCAATAATGAACTCACTTTAGCTGAAAAAAAATTACCCTTTTTATTGTCTTGCATTATTGACGAACGATTTTCTTGTTTGACAATGTAAAGCTGCTTTGACCCAAATACAATATACCTAAACCCACAAACATCTGTCATCATGACTTATTAAAATATGTTTTAGTCGCATAACATTGGTTAATTATCTTGCAATAGTTTTTGTCAAAATGTATAAAATAATCGCAAAAACCAGGCTACCATTAAAATGAATGGCCAATCAAATCAAAGAAGGTGGGGCTAACTGATGACAGAAGCACAAACTTCAGCAGAATTAATCAGTTTTACAGTTTTTATGAATTTCTAAAACACATTTCGTGAAACCATCACTAATTTTCAGAAAAAAATGTAATTTTCTCAAAAATGTAAATACAAATCCAAACCTTTAAACTAAATTCACAGAACCCCTGACTCTTCTGACGAAAACAAACAATCGCTTCAAAACCATTTCACCTGTGCACAAAATCAAACAAAGCTTTCAAATCACACATTAGTCAATATCATACACACTACAGATCCTTTATTAGACACTACAGCAAAACATGGAGAACAGTGTCCAGTGCATGGAGGTACAAATAAATGATAAGAAATAGTAAATATTATGCAATGCTGTAAAACACACACAGACATTTTGGGAAAAAATTATAATAAATCTTTGAAAATCTAAATCTGGATTTGAATTTTTAATGTAAGTAAAGTGAAATTTACTGCATTCAGAAAATTTTCATTCAGAAAATAGTGGTTTTCATTTTGCCCCTTTTTCTTTGGTACACACGTCACTTTCACTTCACTTCAAACACACACACACACACACACACACAGAGCTAGAGCTGCCTGTCAGAATCCACACACATCTGAGTGTCTGTCGGTGTGTCAGAGTCTCAGCGCCGTAGGCTTTCGGCTCCTGCAGCTCAGCGTCAGAGCAAACGCTTTCTGCTGACTGCACCAAACGCACCCAAAGACCTTTCTCTGACTCAATCATTTCTTGCAAGTCAGCAAAAAATTCAGTACAATTAATTTTACAAATCCTTAGAGGTTTAATTTATGGATTAGCAGAAGAGAGAGGTTTGCACTCTGGTGGCCATAAAGGACATAATGTCTTACTCACACATTCTCATGACACAGAGAAAGTGTAGCACAGGCCTTGAACCCAGGTCTGCGGCATGAGAGGCCACGCACTTACAAGAAGGCTCTTGAGATCAGGGCAGTGAGGTTTACCTGCACACAGTGGCGGCTCTAGACAAATTTTACTAGGGGGGCCAAGGAGGGGTCAGTGTTTAACCAGGCACATTAAAAATGGCAACATATTTGTTACACCACAATAAAGGATGCATATCACTCTGTTCCACGAGCAGCTTTGGGACGTTCTGATCACTGTCTGGTTCATCTTATACCGACCTACAAGCAGAAACTTAAATCTGCTAAACCTGTAGTAAAGACTGTGAAGAGATGGACCAGCGAAACAGAGCAGGATTTACAATCTTGTTTTGACATCACAGACTGGAGCGTTTTTGAAGCTGCTACCACCGATCTGGACGAACTCACAGAGACCGTAACATCCTATATTAGTTTCTGTGAGGATATATGCATTCCTACCAGGACTTATTTAACATTCAACAATGATAAGCCATGGTTTACAGTAAAACTCAGACACCTTCGTCAGGCCAAAGAGGATGCCTACAGAAATGGGGACAGGGTCTTGTACAATCAGGCCAGGAACACACTGAACAAAGAGATTAGAGCGGCTAAAAAGACCTACGCTAAAAAGTTGGAAGACCAGTTTACTTCCAACGACTCTACTTCAGTTTGGAGAGGACTGAGAGCCATCACAAACTACAAGACACCATCCCCTTGCACTGAGGCTAATCAACGACTTGCTAACGACCTGAATGAGTTTTATTGTAGATTTGAAACCCCCAACACCCACTCTGACCATCTCCCTACACAACCATTAACACCTCCTGCAATCCCCTTCTCCATACCTCCTGCTCTTCAAATCTGTGAAGATGATGTGCGCCAGGTCTTCAAGAAAAACAAAAGAAGAAAAGCACCAGGCCCAGATGGCGTTACACCAGCCTGTCTGAAAACCTGTGCTGACCAGCTGGCCCCCATCTTTTCACAGATCTTCAACAGATCTCTGGAGTTGTGTGAAGTGCCTTCCTGCTTCAAACGCTCAACCATAATCCCCATTCCAAAGAAACCCAAGATAACAGGACTTAACGACTACAGACCTGTGGCTCTAACGTCTGTCGTCATGAAGTCGTTTGAAAAACTGGTTCTGGCTTATCTGAAGGACATCACTGGACCCTTACTGGACCCCCTGCAGTTTGCGTACCGAGCAAACAGGTCCGTGGATGATGCAATCAACATGGCATTGCACTTCATCCTGCAACATCTGGACAAAACAGGGACTTATGTGAGGATCCTGTTTGTGGACTTTAGTTCGGCTTTCAACACCATCATCCCAACAACCCTCCAGACCAAACTGACCCAGCTCTCTGTTCCTAGCTCTATCTGTCAGTGGATCACCAGCTTTCTGACAGATAGGCAACAGTTAGTGAGACTGGGGAAATTCATGTCAAACAGCTGCTCCACCAACACTGGTGCCCCTCAGGGATGTGTTCTCTCCCCTCTGCTCTTCTCCCTGTACACCAACGACTGCACCTCTAAAGACCCCTCTGTCAAGCTCCTGAAGTTTGCAGACGACACTACAGTCATCGGCCTCATCCAGGACGGTGACGAGTCTGCTTACAGACAGGAGGTTGAGCAGCTGGCTGTCTGGTGCAGTCTTAACAACCTGGAGCTGAACACGCTCAAAACAGTGGAGATGACTGTGGACTTTAGGAGAAACCCCCCTGCACTTTCCCCACTCACCATCATGAACAGCACTGTGACTGCAGTGGAGTCATTCAGATTCCTGGGAACCACCATCTCTCAGGACCTGAAGTGGGACAATCACATTGGCTCCATTGTGAAAAAAGCCCAACAAAGGTTGTACTTCCTTCGCCAGCTGAGGAAGTTTAACCTGCCACAGGAGCTGCTGAAACAGTTCTACTCAGCCGTCATTGAGTCAGTCCTGTGTACTTCAATTACTGTCTGGTTTGGTTCAGCAACAAAATCAGATATCAGAAGACTACAGAGAACTGTTCGGACTGCTGAAAGGATTATTGGTGCTCCCCTGCCCACCCTCCAAGAACTGTACACATCCAGAGTGAGGAAAAGGACTCAGAAAATCACTCTGGATCCCTCACATCCAAGTCACCCCATCTTTGAACTTTTGCCATCTGGCCGGCGCCTCAGAGCCGCAAATACAAGAACAGCAAGGCACAAGAATAGTTTCTTCCCCCAGGCAATCTACCTCATGAACAGTTAAATGTTTCCCACTTAAACTTATGTAAAAATGTGCAATATCCTTATATTTATTTGTTACCCCTCCATCCTAGAACATTCCTGCATCTCACTCAATCCTATTCCATTATCATTTATAGCACAATTGTTTATACACTTATTTATTTGCCAATTTGTAATTCTCCAGTAAATTTTTTTTTTTTTCTTTTTTTTTTTTTTTTTTGGTCTGTGTGTTGTTGTCTCTGTTTACTGGAAGCTTATGTCACTAAAACAAATTCCTTGTATGCGCAAGCATACTTGGCAATAAAGCTCTTTCTGATTCTGATTCTGATATTTTATTTAAATGTAATGCAAATAAATACAAAAAGTAATTCTTAAAAAAAAATCTTTTCACAATCTTTTCACATCATACATTTCACAATGTAATATTTATATATGAATGTCAAGAATTCAGAAGTGTATATATTTATAATGCTTACACTACACTACACAGAAATAATATACAATTAAATTATGCTTATTTTAAATGTATTGTGCAGGCTAAAAATATAATAAGCTTTTAATAATCTTTCAGTGCACAAAACCATGATAATATGAAACGCTTCAAAACTGAGCTCACAAAGTGATTTTAAAAGTTTACGGCTTTTAAAACATGTGTGTGATCTAACAGGCACAAGCGAGTCTTTTAAAAACAGCAACAAACATAAAATACAAATACACAAAATAAAGTCATTTTATGCAAATCCACAGCCTTTTTATCTACAGATCAAGCATTATAATGTGAGCATATAATATTGGAGAGAGTTTAACCATGCATCCTGCTGTAAATGGACGAGATGCGCGCTATTTGAATACTGAATGGAGAACGATTGACAGCCGCAGAGGAGGGAAAACAAGGTTTACGTAAAATTTAATTTAATGATGTAAATAGTCTTCTGTCTATAACATTAAGCTATGGAATTTCTTCAGATGACTTTGAGAAATTATAATCAAATCCAAGTCACCCAAACTGATGTGAAAAAAACGGGAGGCGACGAAATGCGCGATGTTTGCATCCCTGAATATGATTAAGTCAAAGAGTACAGAAGCCCAAGAGGCGAAACTCTGTTGTGTTATGGGTAACAGTCTGTCTAGCCGCCATTATGGACTGAAAGCAGCTGAAACCATTAGCGCCAGTTTGAGTGTAGAGGTTTTGCTGTTCGTTTTTAAGTCACCTTTATTTATATAGCACTTTAAACAAAATACATTGCTTCAAAGCAACTGAACAACATTCATTAGGAAAACAGTGTCAATAATGCAAAAATAATAGTTAAAGGCAGTTCATCATTGGATTCAGTGATGTCATCTCTGTTCAGTTAAATAGTGTCTGTGCATTTATTTGCAATCAAGTCAACGATATCGCTGTATATGAAGTGTCCCCAACTAAGCAAGCCAGAGGCGACAGTGGCAAGGAACCGAAACTCCATCGGTGACAGAATGGAGAAAAAACCTTGGGAGAAACCAGGCTCAGTTGGGGGCCAGTTCTCCTCTGACCAGACGAAACCAGTAGTTCAATTCCAGGCTGCAGCAAAGTCAGATTGTGCAGAAGAATCATCTGTTTCCTGTGGTCTTGTCCTGGTGCTCCTCTGAGACAAGGTCTTTACAGGGGATCTGTATCTGGGGCTCTAGTTGTCCTGGTCTCCGCTGTCTTTCAGGGATGTAGAGGTCCTTTCTAGGTGCTGATCCAGCATCTGGTCTGGATACGTACTGGATCCGGGTGACTGCAGTGACCCTCTGATCTGGACACAGACTGGATCTGGTTGCCACGGTGACCTCGGAACAAGAGAGAAACAGACAAATATTAGCGTAGATGCCATTCTTCTAATGATGTAGCAAGTACATAGGGTGTTATGGGAAGTGTTTCCGATTCCGGTTTACCTAATTAATGCAGCCTAAAAATCTTTTAACGGATTTGGATATTAAAAGCATCTTGTACGTTATGTGTATGCCAGGTTAAAGAGATGGGTCTTTAATCTAGATTTAAACTGCAAGAGTGTGTCTGCCTCCCGAACAATGTTAGGTAGGTTATTCCAGAGTTTAGGCACCAAATAGGAAAAGGATCTGCCGCCCGCAGTTGATTTTGATATTCTAGGTATTATCAAATTGCCTGAGTTTTGAGAACGTAGCGGACGTAGAGGATTATAATGTAAAAGGAGCTCATTCAAATACTAAGGTGCTAAACCATTCAGGGCTTTATAAGTAATAAGCAATATTTTAAAATCTATGCGATGCTTGATAGGGAGCCAGTGCAGTGTTGACAGGACTGGGCTAATATGGTCATACTTCCTGGTTCTAGTAAGAACTCTTGCTGCTGCATTTTGGACTAGCTGTAGTTTGTTTACTAAGCGTGCAGAACAACCACCCAATAAAGCATTACAATAATCTAACCTTGAGGTCATAAATGCATGGATTAACATTTCTGCATTTGACATTGAGAGCATAGGCCGTAATTTAGATATATTTTTGAGATGGAAAAATGCAGTTTTACAAATGCTAGAAACGTGGCTTTCTAAGGAAAGATTGCGATCAAATAGCACACCTAGGTTCCTAACTGATGACGAAGAATTGACAGAGCAACCATCAAGTCTTAGACAGTGTTCTAGGTTATTACAAGCAGAGTTTTTAGGTCCTATAATTAACACCTCTGTTTTTTTCAGAATTTAGCAGTAAGAAATTACTCGTCATCCAGTTTTTTTATATCGACTATGCAATCCATTAGTTTTTCAAATTGGTGTGTTTCACCGTGCTGCGAAGAAATATAGAGCTGAGTATCATCAGCATAACAGTGAAAGCTAACACCATGTTTCCTGATGATATCCCCCAAGGGTAACATATAAAGCGTGAAGAGTAGCGGCTCTAGTACTGAGCCTTGAGGTACTCCATACTGCACTTGTGATCAATAGGATACATCTTCATTCACTGCTACGAACTGATGGCGGTCATATAAGTACGATTTAAACCATGCTAATGCACTTCCACTGATGCCAACAAAGTGTTCAAGTCTATGCAAAAGAATGTTGTGGTCAATTGTGTCAAACGCAGCACTAAGATCCAATAAAACTAATAGAGAGATACACCCACGATCAGATGATAAGAGCAGATCATTTGTAACTCTAAGGAGAGCAGTCTCAGTACTATGATACGGTCTAAATCCTGACTGGAAATCCTCACATATACCATTTTTCTCTAAGAAGGAATATAATTGTGTGGATACCACCTTTTCTAGTATCTTGGACAGAAAAGGGAGATTTGAGATTGGTCTATAATTAACTAGTTCTTTGGGGTCAAGTTGTGGTTTTTTTGATGAGAGGCTTAATAACAGCCAGTTTGAAGGTTTTGGGGACATATCCTAATGACAATGAGGAATTAATAATAGTCAGAAGAGGATCTATGACTTCTGGAAGCACCTCTTTTAGGAGCTTAGATGGTATAGGGTCTAACATACATGTTGTTGGTTTAGATGATTTAACAAGTTTATACAGTTCTTCCTCTCCTATAGTAGAGAATGAGTGGAACTGTTCCTCAGGGGGTCTATAGTGCACTGCCTGATGTGATACTGTAGCTGACGGCTGAATGGTTGCAATTTTATCTCTAATAGTATCGATTTTAGAAGTAAAGTAGTTCATAAAGTCATTACTGCTGTGGTGTTGGGAAATGTCAACACTTGTTGAGGCTTTATTTTTCGTTAATTTACCCACTGTATTGAATAAATACCTGGGGTTATGTTTGTTTTCTTCTAAAAGAGAAGAAAAGTAATCGGATCTAGCAGTTTTTAATGCTTTTCTGTAGGATATGTTACTTTCCCGCCAAGCAATACGAAATACCTCTAGTTTTATTTTCCTCCAGCTGCGTTCCATTTTTCGGGCTGCTCTCTTTAGGGTGCGAGTATGCTCATTATACCATGGTGTCAAACTGTTTTCCTTAACCTTCCTTAAGCGTAAAGGAGCAACTTTATTTAAAGTGCTAGAAAAGAGAGAGTCCATAGTTTCTGTTACATCATCAAGTTGTTCTGAGGTTTTGGATATGCTAAGGAATTTGGATACATCAGGAAGATAACTTAAAAAGCAGTCTTTTGTGTTAGAAGTGATGGTTCTTCCATACTTGTAACAAGAAGTAGAATTTACAATTTTGGCTATATGAAGTTTGCACAGAACTAAATAATGATCTGAGATATCATCACTTGGCTGAATAATTTCAACACCATCAACATCAATTCCATGTGACAATATTAAATCTAGAGTATGATTTCGACAATGAGTAGTTCCTGAAACGTGTTGTCTAACCCCAATAGAGTTCAGAATGTCTATAAATGCTGATCCCAATGCATCTTTTTCATTATCAACATGGATATTAAAATCACCAACTATTAAGACTTTATCTGCAGCCAGAACTAACTCGGATGTAAAATCACCAAACTCTTTAATAAAGTCTGTATGGTGCCCTGGTGGCCTGTATACAGTAGCCAGTACAAACATAACAGGGGATTGATCATTAACATTTGTTTCTCTGGATAATGTTATATGAAGCACCATTACTTCAAACGAGTTATACTTGAAAGCCTGCCCTCTGAGAAATCCTGAAAACGTTGTTATAAATTGAAGCAACACCTCCACCTTTGCCTTTTAGACACGGGTCATGTTTATAACAGTAATCTTGGGGGGTGGACTCATTTAAAATAATGTAATCATCAGGTTTTAGCCAGGTTTCTGTAAAACAGAGGACATCTATATTATGATCAGTGATCATATTATTTACAAAAAGTGTTTTCGTAGAAAGGGATCTGATATTCAATAAGCCAAGCTTTATCATTTGTTTATCCATATTGCTTCTGTTTTTTATTTGTTGAACCTCAAATAAATTTTTAATCTTAACTTGGTTTGGACGTTTTTTGTTTTTCTAGTTCGGGGAACAGACACAGTCTCTATAGTGTGAGATCTAGGTGAAAAAGTCTCTATGTGCTGAGAATTAACTGACCTTTAATGTTATTTTTAGTGATCTCCGACTGGCGAAGTCGAACATCATTAGCGCCGGCATGAATAACAATCTTACTGTATTTACATTTAGCATTAGCCAGCACTTTTAAATTTGCCAAGATGTCAGGCGCTCTGGCTCCCGGTAAACATTTGACTATGGTGGCTGGTGTCTCTATATTCACGTTCCGTACAATAGAATCACCAATAACTAGAGCACTTTCATCAGGTTTCTCAGTGGGTGCATCACTGAGTGGGGAGAACCTGTTTAATGTTTTGATCGGAACAGAAGAGCGGTGTTTTGACCCACGACTACGCTGCCTCACCGTCACCCAGTTGCCCTGCTGCAGGGGCTCTGTTTCCGGAACCGAACAATGTACAGGAATCCCTGAGCTAGACGCATCCAAAGCCATATCTAGAGCCCTAACATTCTTACTGTCCTCAATTAAAGTTTGGATGCGTGTCTCTAATTCTGAAATCTTCTCTGTCAGCCTAACTATTTCCCTGCATTTATCACATGTGAATCCCTCATCAGGGACAGAGATAGATAAACTGTACATGTGGCAAGAGGTGCAAGTAACAATGACGGGAGAAGCCATTACTCACCGTGCTTGATGAAAATTCTTACTGCGGTTGTTTGATGAACTTGTGAAAAACTGGAGCGAGAGGAGAAAAGAAAACAGCGATAGGTTCGAATGAAAACGCTAATGACAAGCTAACGAGTGCTAACGTTTTAGAAATCTATACAAAACATGAACTGGCTAGTAGCTGGCTAGCAAGTAGTTAATATTTTTGTGATATTCTTCTTAAAGGTGAACTGTCTTTAGAAATGCTCATTTATAATTTTATTTATTTATTTATTTATTTATTTTTCCAAATCATATATGGTGATGGTGATGTTCACTAATGTCAAAATCAACATTTGAATAAATCTTATTACTGTGTGTCTGCCTATATATATTATTTCATGAATTTCTGTTATTCATATAACAAGGAAAATGCATAATAGAACATAAATATTGATAGATTAAAGGTTTGCAATAATTTTATAATTGTATCTTTGCAAACCGTAAGTGGTAGACTAATGAAGCCGATTCGGTGGGGGACATACCCTTACAAAAAAGTGCTATAGGAATCTTATATTATATAGGAATCAAAATATTATAGTAATCTTATAGGAATACTAGGCCTGTAGTAATTTGGGGCATACTACAGAAGTACGATAAGACTACTATAGAAATACTATAGCAGCTTTAAAATATTATAGAGGTATTACAGAACATCACAGAAGTATGTTATGTTCTGTAATACCTCTATAATATCCTAGAGCCGCTAAAATATTTCTATAGTAGTCTTATAGTACTTCCATAGTAATATTTTGTCCCAAAATACTATTTTCCTAAGGGTAATTAGGCCATGCATAACCAACACATAGACGTATATTTTCTGTCATTTAACGTCGGTCATCCTCATTAATGTATTTTAAATTGTTTTCATATTTAGATATGACGGCCAGAAAAAAATAAGTTCTGTTAAGTTTTTCAGTGCCATTGACTCCCATTATTTCTCAGCGTTTTCCTTCAGTTTTCAGTTCATAATGGCGGCCGCGCCGTCACGTCATGGGGGCAACTGTTGCTATGGAGCGTTCTATTGAGTTTCGCCTCTTGGGCTTTTATACTCTTTGATTAAGTTCCTAAGTATTTGGGTGCGCTGCACTAATTTACCCGTGTAGAACATTGCGTCACATTAGTTCCGCTTTTGCCGCTCGCGTGTAAAATCCATAGACAGTAAAAGAATATCATATTACTTTTTTTTCAGCACGGGGGTGGCCACAGGGGTTGCCAGGGACATGTCTACAGAGGCACGGGCCTCCCTAGGCCTCCGTGTAGAACCGCCACTGCCTGCACAGCTTCTACTCGCTGGCCTCTGTTACACTTACATGCAGACAAAGACAACTATTTTCACTTTTTCAAATATTCACTCAGAAATTGCAAGTAAATTTCACAAATAATTATAAAAGGGAAGTTGTGGCCTAGTGGTTAGAGAGTTTGACTCCTAACCCTAGGGTTCTGGGTTTGAGTCTTGGGCCGGCAATACCACGACTGAGGTGCCCTTGAGCAAGACACTGAACCCCCCACTGCTCCCCGGGCGCTGCAGAGTGTATGTGTGTGTGTGTGTGTGTGTGTGAGTGTGTGCGCGCACTTTGGATAGGTTAAATATAGAGCATGAATTCTGAGTATATACTTGACTGAATGTTGCGTCACTTTCTTTTTCTTCTTCTTTTCTAAAGAAATGGCAAGTAATTGCACACAGTGAATTAATGAAATGTTGAAGTAGAAAGACTAAAATTGTATTTCCTAACCCTAACATACTGCAGTAATTTGCTTTATTTACAACTTCAAAATGACTGCACAAAAGGACATTCTAGTCCAGGAACAGGGATCTGTTGGAGACAGCAGCGGTACTAAATTAAGACAGGAGTTTTCCATTGTTAAAGATACTCATATTCTCTCTGAACAAAAGCTTTTCCTGATAAAAGCACAGCCAAAAGGAAAGAGTGCCTGCAACACGTATGAAACAGCATGCAGCACACGATTCTGCAGGATCAGTGTTGAGCAGACAACACTTTAAATGTGATTATGTGACACAACGATTGCAACATTTTAAGTGGTTTCAAAAAAAATGATCAGGGTGAAACGGTCAATTTTAATCGTTCAGCATTGTTTCCTCAGGACACAGCAGGTCACCGGCCTGAGCATTAAAGGTGCCATCTGTCATATCTGGCAAAAAAATCAAGTCATACTCCACATTCCATACCAGATGGGGGCAGTATGCCTCAATAAAGTGAATTGGTCTACTCTAGAGTAACAAACGAGAAACGGCATAGTCTCTATGCTCCGCCCCTACCTTCACAACAACCCTAGAGCATAGCTGAAGCCTATAAGACAGCGGTTCTCAATTGCAGTCTTCGCGCCCCACTGCTCTGCACATTTTGAACGTTTCTCTTAGCGCTTCAGACATTTGTTCTATTCGAACATAAGTGCCCTGCGAAGTGGACATCACAGGATATTAAGCCATGATTCCAGTTCGAAGTGAACGTAGCTATATGTTCCAATCAAAGTGCATTGAAGTGTGCAAGACGTGAATTTAAATTGTATTGATTTACAGAGGTATATGATGTCACAGTTGTCCATGTTTAAAGACGCTGCACAGCACAAATCAGTGAATGAATGTTTCGATGTGAGGTAAACTTCAACAGATTTCCCCTGCTCAGAGAGTAGGGAGCAATGAACATTTGAAAAACAGTTCATGCACGGAGTTCATTTCTAACGAGCTGATTATCTGAATCAGGTGTGTTAACAAAGAGAAACGTGCAAAATATGCAGAGCAGTGGGGCGCGAGGACTGGAAATGAGAACCGCTGCTATAAGAGGATGTTTTGCCTCCAGAGGAACGTTGGGTGATGTCAAGTGATTTTGAAACATGACATCTTCAAGCTACTCCCCTTCACCTTTACCAGTGAATATGTTCATATTCGTTTTGTTCATATTACATTGAGTTGTATATACACATTATTTGAATTAAATTAATTTGACAGACAGCATTCTGTCAACATCATTGGTCAACATCAGACAGCTGATGTTGACCAAGCTAGCGCCAACCAACGTAACCAGAGCTGCCAACTCTCAAGCATTCACCGTGAGACACACGCAATTGACTCTTTTCACACACTTTCATGCCACACATCAATTTTCTCACGTACAGAAAAACCACGAAGCAAAGAGGACACGGAGACCAACAGACTAGACAGAGCAGGTTAGTTATGATATAAAAAAATGGGTAAGTTATAGCTAGCTAATTATCAAACGCAGCTACGGTTAGCCATCGCTAACATTAGCACGTTTATAGAACAGCCTTCGATACATTTCTATGTTATAACTTCTCGAAAAAAAAATACACAAACGTATAAAACAAACTTCTAGCGAAATACTAACAGCATCTAACTTACCAATCCAAAAGAAATGTTGCAAGTTCGGTGTCAAACCTCATTTCTTTCAGGTCCATCAGTTGTCTCCAGCGATTGAAAGCAGTGCCGATGTTTACTCTGGTTCGGCTCCTTTTCTTATCGGATTTGATTTGTGATTCCGAGCGCGGTTGTTTCCCTGTAACGGGTGGTGGTCTCTTGCCAAGGGCTTCAGTCATCCTTCCGCTCTCTTCCCTGAACTGAAATGAAATAGTGGGCTGTAATTTCCACACGATTGACTTTAGGTTCAGGTACGCCCACAAGCCGTGCGAGTTATTCATGTATTGCAGGTTGGCTGGTGGTTATGTTGCCCGCATACCAACTCCCATGACCGAAACTGGTATTACGACACCTGTCGGGCCGGGGCTAGTAATGCTACTGCTAATTAAGGTTGATATCTCTGCAGCACTATAACTTGACATTTTTTTAATGACATCATCGCCCTTATTTCTTTTGATGCGTGTAGGTAATTTTTGGGATATTTTTACCTCAATTTTTGAACATGGCACCTTTAAATAATCATTCAGCTCAATCTACTGCCCACATAGCAAACGGACTTGGCCCACATGTGGCCTCAAGGTGGCACTGCTGGCCTCCTGTCGGCAATGGCATGTACCCTTTCAGCCAGAGCTGGGCCATGTGTGGCAATGACGGCACGGCGGAGATCCGGCAAACAACATGAGGGCCGACTGTTGATAGGAGGAGTGTGGCCCAAATCAGGCTAAGATCTGGCAGCATATTATGTGACCCATGATAAACAAGATAAATACAATATTCGATGATAATGGTTAAATGATCACATAGATTTTAAGGAAGTGTAGTATTGTTAAAATGTAGTCTTTGAAATGGCAAGTCAAAACAGAATTAAACATTATCATTTCAAAATTAAGCAAATCAGTCAAGTGCATTGAACTGCACTTAAATATAATTTTATTAAATTTTATATTATTATTCTTGGTACAAATAATATTAGAATCCTTACTTGAAAATAAAGAGAGAGAACCGTTATAATGTACCCAGCCAGCAATGAGTCCCACATAGGAAGCCCATAGGAGCTGATTAAATGGACCCCATAAGGGACAGGCATGGGCCAATTGGGCATGGGTTTGAACTGGCCAATTGGGGAAGTCGTGGCCTAATGGTTAGAGAGTCGGACTCCCAATCGAAAGGTTGTGAGTTCGAGTCCCGGGCCGGCAGGAATTGTAGGTGGGGGGAGTGCATGTACAGTTCTCTCTCCACCCTCAATACCACGACTTAGGTGCCCTTGAGCAAGGCATCGAACCCCCAACTGCTCCCCGGGCGCCGCAGCATAAATGATGAACACTGCTCCGGGTGTGTGCTCACAGTGTGTGTGTGTGTTCACTGCTCTGTGTGTGTGCATTTCGGATGGGTTAAATGCAGAGCACAAATTCTGAGTATGGGTCACCATACTTGGCTGAATGTCACTTCACAACTGAGAACACATATATGGGTCCTGCATAGCATATTTATGGGCCAAGTGGGCATGGGTTTGAACTGGGAACACATGGGTCCTGCATGGCAGAGGCGCAAAGTAACTATGTAGGCCTATTGAGTTATGTAATTACTTACTGTACAATTTTTAGTAACTTGTAGTAACTCTACATGTAGGCTAATCAAGCTTGTTGAGATTGAGTAATTGTAACTCAATACATTTCAAGTCATGCTAGTCACCAAAGAACAAACATTGCATACATGTAGATCTTTTACCAAAACAATCCATCAGTCATTTTTGTTAGTCGTGCAGAAAATGAAAAATGTAACTTCCCAAAAATGTAAAAAACATCAAAATAGGTCAAAGTTTACGCTATGTTGAATTATGCTGATTAGTGGACTCTCAGAAAGGTTGCAGGCCTACTGTAACACTTCAAATAATAGCCCAGTCCCATACGCCTGTCCCTTGGGACAGAAACACATATTTAGACAACTAGGGATGCTCGATATTATCGGCCGATATTGGATTTAAAATTCAATATCGGTAAATATTGTTATCGGTTTATAGATCCTTACAGAGCCCACTTTAAGCCCATAGGGGCTTTCACAGTTGAATCCTGGTGCAAGCCCAATCCTCGTGCAGGCCCAAATGGGTCTGACATGAATTACCCAGTTAAGACCCACATAAGACCCTTACAGGTCCCACTTAAAACCCATCTTGGCATCCACGGCTGGCCCCCGTGTGGATCCTGGGTGCAAGCCCATTTTAAACGCCCTTTAAGCAGGTGGGGCCCAAATGGGTCTGTCATGAATTGCCCAATTAAGACACATGCAGTACCCTTACAGGTCCCACTTTTAGTTCGTCTGGGCTTCCACGGCTTGCCCCAATGTGGATCCCGGGTGCAAGCCCATAATGGGGCCCAAATTTGTCTCCCATGAAGCCCTCATCTGGGCCCCACATGTCATTGCTGGTTGGATAATATTTATTTGGTGTACTATGGGACACACACTGATCTATAATAGAGAGTGGGGGTACATGATTTTTATTAGTATGCTGTCATGCACAAGCATTAAATAAAATGATCATGAAAGTATTTTAATTTTATTTAAATCCTGTATCCATGTGATGCTTGGTGTGGGTAACAGATCCAAATTCAAACTGCATTCATTGGCGATATGTATGTCCTTCCTCTGTAGCTATAGTAAGAAGTTTTAAAACAAGTTTTACGGGAACGATTTCAAACGCTCATCATCATTTGGCTACTGTGGTACTGCTCTTTGTCACATCTGTAATAAATTCTTATGATTAAGTTACATGTGTCTATCTGTTACGTTTCTCTTATAGACTGTATACTTTATACACTCACTCTTTATTGGTTGATTTGTTCTTTATAAAAATAAATAGAAAAACCAATGCAATAAGTTTTTTTATTGCACAGTTACTTGATGTGTGTGTTTTAAGTCCGATTTTCTATTCAGTTTAATGTTGGCATAGTTTGTGTCTACATTAAAGCATGTCACAAAATGAATAATTGCGATCATAGTAATATACAAGGTAATAATATGAAATATTAACATAATTGGGTCTGGGCTATATAAGGCTCAAGTGTGGCTCATATTTGGGGATTCTGGTTTACTTAAGGCTGAGAATTGGCACCAATAATAAAACCTGTTTTGGCCCAGATCAGGGCCAGCTAAGGCTGATTAACTGGCTGATATTCAGAGCGGTTCTGGGCCACTTCTTTGTGATACTTGGGCCGAGGGAAAAGTCTTTGTGTGGCCCGGATCTGGGCCAGAAGACATTAGCTATGTGGGTGAATGTGGAGAGACTGCAAACTCTGAAACTGTTTGTCCAAATTATATATTTAAAAAATAATGTGATGTGAGCCATCTGAATGTATAAATCTCAAGATCAAATCACTAACACTCAATATTCAGGCAACTATTAAAAAGAATAGTATACAGGCACTGTCTACTGAACGCTGCTATTTCTCCCGTTCATATGATCTTATGATCTACAAGTGCTCTTTCTCCTCATGATGTCAAGAAATACAATCATGTTTATTTTACTCAAATGAAAGTTGAAATTAGATCTACACCACCACAAGTTCAATGAAGAAATGTGAAACTGGAAAAGCTGTAACCTGGAAACTGGAAATAATGAAAAGCTATAAACTTAAATGAATAATTATTATTATTGTATGGAGGAAAACTGTCCTAAATGTAGTGAGCCAATAGAGAAAAACAAAAAGGGCTTTTTCCCGATCAATGAGTGTTTATTGACCGCTTTACCCAACTGAATAAAATCATAAAGGTCCGCCCCTAATCCATAACCTCATTAAAAAATGGCCACAGACTGGAAAAGCCTCCTAGTGTTCTGCGGAGATCTATAGCTAGTTAAACTCTAGTGCTGAGTGTGAGTGTGGATCAAGCAGAGGTTAGGACACACACCAGAACACACTGAACGTCTGACACACACTCACACTGACGGGATACTGACGGATTCTCCTCATTCCTCTCGTTTGCCTGTTAATAGTTCTGACCATGTAGCATTGTGTCAAAGATGAAACTGGAGTTATAACAAGTGAGAATATTCAGTTTTTAATCTTTAGATTTTAGCCATCATGGAATAATAATGTTACAGTCCAACAAACAGCCCATAAAGTGCCTAACTGAGTGAAAACAGCGCCTCGGAGGAACATGTCGATTTGTTCTGACAGCACTTTAGAAAGTGAAGGTGTGAAGAGTTCAGTGATCGCTCCTTCTGTCTGCGACCGTTAACTGAACACACACACACACACACACACACACACTAAAACACACATTATGGGTTTATCAGTGGAAGAGAGCAGCCCCTCCGGCTCAATTTATTCACATAATCAATGTTTATCACCGATGAGACACATCTGATTTACAGACAAACACACCGAATTTTATCTTGTGATAGAGAGAGAAAAAAGGCCTGAATGTTTTGTTTTAACTTGATTTCCCCATGTGTTGATCTAACCTGAAGATCAGGATTGTACAGACTGGATTCCACACATTTCTGGATCGGTATCTGTCTGTCAGTGCTTATGGAAATGCTGACAGAAAATCTGATATTAATTTAACTTTTACAACACACTTTCTGTGCCCATGGACTAAACAGTGAACAACAGATCACAAATGAACCAGAATTAATCTTTTTTTCTACTCATTATGAGATTAGATTATGTTTTTAACCAAATGACAGCAAAATAACACTTTTCACTTCTGAATTAGGAAATGAATCACATGTGATGTGAGACACTGTACTTCCTACCAAACATCTCTCTTCAGAAACACAGCCTGCAGACAGTGCTCAGACGACGTCTGTCAATCACTGATCCATTTAAGCAATATTTCACTAAACCCCAAGCTCACATTATGGCTTTCAGCGTCCCAACAGAGTGTTTGGTGGAAGAAGACGAGACAATTTAATAAGACCAGGCTCTCATTCCTGAAGAACGAGTGAAACGCCTCTCCTCCGCTGTGATGAATGAGCTGCAGGTAAAGGTTAGATTTGCTCGAATCTGAGCATCTGTCCCTGCCAGCGTTAGATGATCGCTGTACTTCGTCAAATTAGAAAGCCCAGTTCATCATTCAGAAGTCAGAAAAATGCTGCTTAAATTACCTGCTATTTATATTGGATGTTGAAAGGAATAAAGCTTCATCTGTGTGTTTTTCTGCTCGGTTTGATTATGAAAGAACTGCTGTTTTTGTGATTATATGAAATGCTGAAGGGAGTTATCAGGACCAATGAGTTTCATGCCTCTGAGACTCACATTAACCTGTGTGTCCTCAATATCTTCCAATCCGTCTGTAAGCTGCTTTCACTGCAGAAGTTCTGCTGAAACCCTAACTGCTTGTCTTCTCTAACCATCTCTGTCCTTACTTATACCAGAGACAGAATAAGTGCAGTTACAATAGCAAACACTACAGAGAGCACTGCTAGAATGTGACCTTATGATAATGCAATAGGTCACTGTGTCAACACTACACTAGTTTACCAACCGTTTATGAGAGAAAGCACTCGAGATCACACTTGAAAAAGCAGGTGCATGAAATAAGCCACGTTTATTCTGCAAATGTGGCACATCTGGTAAATTCACAGACTCTTAGAGGTCCATAAATGCATTTACACAGCAATTAAAACTGCAGATATTACTTGCCTTTGATACTGAGATGGCTCAGAGCTGGCTTAATTTAGTCTTTATGTACAAGCGGCCACATGGAATAAAGAACAGAAACCATCAGCTCAAGTCAAGAAGAGAAGGGAAATCCAACAGAGAGAGAAAACCAAGAGCATAGTTAGGATTTCTTGACCAACTCGGCATTCAAGACCTCATCTGAATACATCAAATAATTAAAAATAATAATAATAATAATTAACAATACATTAAATATTTATAATAACATTTTTACATTTAAGCAGTAACTTACATGTTTGACTAAAGTCTCATACAAGTTCTTTGAATTTATTTCAAATTCTACTTAAAACTTATCCAAAAGAATATGAACATATCTTCGACATGTGCTTCAGTAGTAAAAGCAGCATGTTTATTTCCAAGGTTGAAAACTAAGCTAAAACTATTTCTCAGAAAGTCCTCCAGCTTTATACTACATATGCACTATTAACAAGTGTATACTACTCCTTGTGGAGTCAGAAATACATAGTCACTGAAAAGCAATTTAATTTTTTACTATAACAAAACTGAGCATAGTCAATGAATTCCATTAGTGTATACAACAAATAAATAAAATGTTTAGCATATTATAAACCCTATGGGTACATTTATAATTTTACACCATAAAATAATGACTTTGGCAAATGCATTGCCATGACACACACTTTATCACGAGTAATATCTGTGCTGACGGACTCAATGTGCCTCGGGATGTCCCTGCGTTTCACTCTCACACTGGAACTGACCAGAAATGGCCTGCATTTGTAGTGTGGCCAGAAATAAAACAACAACATCCTGTCAGAGTCCATCTGGAGACACCATGTCAGAAACGGCCAGGTGAGTTTTGTACAGCAGGAGCAAAAGCTCTGACACTATATGCACTGAGTCATGGGAGAAAGATCCCTACAGACTCTGTGAAAGTGTTGGGCTTTCCACAAATAAACACACAAGTGAAACGGATTTAAATTAGAATCTCAGCTTAAAGAGCATATAACATATTCTCTTTTTTATTTGTATACTATAAACTGCATAGAAAATGCTAAAAATAAATGCAGTATACAGCACTGAATGTTTCACAGAGTAGTGCACTGCACCACTGTCCCAAAGACTCATGCTGCAACAGTGTGCAATCCAGTTCAGATCACAATTACCACATTTTATACATCAATTTTATACTACATTTATGTAGATCAGGAGCACATTCTCTTCAGAAACAAACGTAATCCACTGTGTCTTCAGCAACTCAGATGTCAAGAGTAAATGACGACCGCTGTGTTCATTATTATATCCAACAACAGAACACCTCCGTCACTTAGTTATGAGACATTCTTGTCTACATCTGCTCTGGCGGAGAAACAATGGTGGACTGATGGCAGTCGCTCAGGGGGCGGAGCTAAAGTAAGACACCAGTCCAGTCTGTGCTGAAACGCTGCTGTCAATCAGACTATCGTGGGAGGGGCCTGTCTGTGTGAGGTCACAAACACGGGTATCTGAGATAGGCTCGATTTGAGAAAGGGCTAAAGACTCTAGTAGATTAAAATAAAACCACTGGGTGGATTTTTATCATTTCTGCTGAGAGACAGAGGTGCTGTATGTGAGTTTGAGTTTATGTTTATTTGTATAAATGTCCCACATGCGGTAGTTTCAGATTTGCTTTAAATATATTTTTTTAAGCTTGGCACTGATAATAAATGTTATTTATAGTGAATTTTATCATTTATGTTTGTTCTATACTTATACATTGAATTCCTGATCTGTTTTGAATACTGTTAAATATAAAAGATTTGGTGTGGCATGACAGAAACTAAAACACAATTTTATAGCGTTAATAATATTTGACTTATAAACTGATCCAACTTAACTTTGTGTTTGTTTTCTCTCTCAATGATGCAATTCTGACCTGGTGTGACTTATTTATGGAGAATACAGTAAGAGTGGAATACAGTAGAGAGAGAATCACTCAACTGTATTCAGTGTTTGTGGAGGATTCATTTCAGTTCCAGCATGACACAATACAAAGACACGCTCATGCAGACGTGTTTCTGGGTCTGAGGCTGTGGACCGTTTGTCCGTCTGTCCTCAAAGACAATCTTGTGTCTCTGAATGTGAGAAAATCCATGACTAAAGAACAAGAACGTAGAGACAAAACATCTCTGTATCAATAAGCTTTATAGCTACAATCTGGGGCAGAATCCTATTAAAAGCAGAAGAGAAATCAATGCAAAGCAATCTAGGGTGATTTTTAGTGGCTCCAGAAACCTGTCATTACTCACAGCTGCCTTAAACACACGGAGAAATGAAGCAGAAACACAGCTGAATGGTTCTGTGAGGTTCCTCTCTGCTTTCTCAAGGACAAACCCACGACCTTCGTCTCGCTGCTGAAATTACTGGAGAATATCGAGAAGCAGATCTGAACTTAGTGTACAATCAACTCTAAACTGTGCTATTAACACATTCAGTCATTCAGCGGCAGGGTTTCAGACAGTTTCTCTTCATGAAAAACCCTCCAGATCGTCCCCAGCAATGAACAGGATCCACAGCAAAGCCTGGAGCTGCTGGTTCAACCCGTGTGTGTGTGTGTGTGTGTGTGTGTGTGTGTGTGTGTGTGTGTGTGTGTGTGTGTGTGTGCGTGCGTGCGTGTGTGTGTGTTCAATATATATTTGCATTCCCTGTAAATCCTCCTCCTGCTGATTCCAGCGTGTTTCTGATTTCTTTCACAGCGGCGGAGGTGGAGTTAGTCTGCTGTGGTTTATTTATTCAACCCAGAAAAGTCTTTTTTCCTGCTTTGAAATCTGGGACACACTGAAGACATGAAAATATGAACAACCAAAACAGAAGCCTGATGCTTATTCAGAGGTTTGGGTCCAGAAAATGAATGAGAAAAGAGTTTAACTAAATGACATTGGCTACTGTATCAACACTGGAATTAGATTTTAAATATTCACAAACACAAGAGAAAAATACAATCCTAACAAGTCGACATATTTCCTTCAGAGAATAAAGAGAAACTCACACAGTCTTTGTGTCTCTTCTTCTGCAATCCTTCAAATGATTCCATCTTGTGATTATTCCACAAAAATGACTGTGAATCTCAGGTCAAAGGTCAAGATCCTTCACATCATGTTGTTCATGCAGGAGGAAGGAACTGTTCATAACAAGCTGTTCTTGTTTTTTAACCTCATTAATCCAAAATGTTTCCCCTGACCTGTATTTCGTTTATTCACATTCATGTCAAGTCAAGTCACCTTTATTTCTATAGTGCTTTATACAATAGATTGTGTCAAAGCAGCTTCACAGTGTTAAAATAATTCAAATTAAAAGTCCCCTGCACTTCCTGTTGTGTTCAGGAATCTTAGATTATCTGCTTTACTGAACTAGCTCACTATCACAGTGTCTTTGTAACTTTGCAATTTTCATTTACATTTATTCATCAGTCATTTGCTCAGATAATCATAAAAAAGAACCTTTTTGAACGTTAGCATTAGTAATGTATGGTGTGGTTTTATGAAGCATTAAAGAGATTAAATGAAGGATGATCTGAAGCACATGTTGAATCAGGAACTCACTGAAACAAACACAGTGTGTGTGATAAAACCATGTCTGCTCAAATCACAAATGATCTCATGACAAACGATTCATAACATAAGCTCTGAATTGAAGAGATTCACAGGTGCATGATGGGTAAATGCTGGAGATCTCTCGGCTAAAAGCTGTTTGACTCCAGAGTGTGTTTGATGATGAAGAAGAAACTGACTGAAGATCTGAGAGCTCATGAGAAGCCTTACAGAACTAACCAGATCTGGAAGAAAATTCACTGGGTTTAAACACTCTGAATGAAGGAATAAATAAATGACCCCCCCCCCCCCAATACCCCTAAAAAAACACCTGCAAACAATTCAGCACAAAGATTTTTTTTTTTTTTGCTCTGTCTCTCTCTCTCTCTCTGTCTCTCTCTTTCTCTTTCTCTCTCTGCTCAGAATTAAATCCACACAAGAAAAAAAAAGAAAATAAAGTTCTGAAAACACTTCCAGCAAGCAGGAAGCAGGAAAGCTTTAAACAGATAGAGGTGAATGTATGATGTCCCTGAAGTAGAACGCTTCTCCTGAGAATCACTGTCTGAAGATGTTCACACGGAGACAGACAGACAGACAGACAGAAGTGTGCAGAATAATCACGTCTGCTTACTTGTTGTGATTCCTGTCAGTCAGAACCCGAGAACAGCTTTGCCATCAGCGTTACTGGCAGACTGATGTTTACTCCTCATTACAGCTTCAAGAGGAAAGAGTCTTTCTGCAGAGATCTCATCTGAATGTGGATCAGCATCGCCGCCTGGTGGACACGCGCTGTCATGAGAGGATGAAGGAAACCTGACCTGGACAACAACCCAATGTTCTCAAACTGGATGAACTGGATTTAATTTACTATGATTTATTGTTATTTATGTTTTTTGTTAACCTGCTGATATATTTTACAGCTGTTTTCAGCTTTTTACTGGTAACTGGTGCCATCTTTTGTTCATTTGTAACATCAGTGAATCATCTAAAAACTCTGTAAGTGTCAACGCTGTACATTTAAATGAATCATTGTTTTATTTTACAGGTCTTGTAAATATGACTTTAAAGGTGAAAAAACATGTGCCACACACACACACACACACACACACACACACACACACAAACTCTCTCTCTCTCTCTCACACACACACAAACTCTCTCTCTCTCACACACACTCTCTCTCTCTCTCTCTCTCTCTCTCACACACACACACACACACACAAACTCTCTCTCTCTCACACACACACACACACACACACTCTCTCTCTCTCTCTCTCTCTCTCTCTCTCTCTCACACACACACACACACACAAACTCTCTCTCTCTCACACACACACACACACACACACTCTCTCTCTCTCTCTCTCTTTCACACACACACACACACACTCTCTCTCTCTCTTTCTCACACACACACACACACACTCTCTCTCTCTCTCTCTCTCTCTCTCTCTCTCACACACACACACACACACACACTCTCTCTCTCTCTCTCTTTCACACACACACACACACACTCTCTCTCTCTCTTTCTCACACACACACACACACACTCTCTCTCTCTCTCTCTCTCTCTCTCTCACACACACACACACACACACACACACTCTCTCTCTCTCTCTCTTTCACACACACACACACACTCTCTCTCTCTCTCTTTCTCACACACACACACACACACTCTCTCTCTCTCTCTCTCTCTCTCTCTCTCACACACACACACACACTCAATTCAAATTAGCTTTATTGGCATGACTTGTACAGTATTGCCAAAGCATTGGCAATTACATAGGCAATGAACAAATAATCAATAAAATTAAACAGTAAACAAATGTATGAATACATTTATACAAAAATGAAAAAAAAAAAAAAAGAAGAAAAGAAATCAGTATCAAATGTAAAAAAAAAAAATATATATATATATATATATATATATATATATATATATACATATATATACACATACATACATACACACACATATACATATATATATACACATATACACATACATACATATACACATATGCATATCTACATCAAACAATCAAAATATACAATTATTTATCCATCTGAGGTTCCACTGGTTGTCCTCATTTCATGGCATGTAAAGACATACTTTGCAGCAATTATCTCACATTTGGGCATTTCTCCCAGTATGTATGGGAGTTTCTGTGTGTCTGGTATGTTTTCGAATTCAGGGTATATTTGGGAAATGTTTTCAAGGTGTTTTTGTCTGATTGTATTGTATTTGGGGCATGAGGTCAGAAAGTGCAGCTCTGTCTCGATCTGTCCCCGGTCACACTGGGAGCAGAGTCTCTCCTCCGGTGGGAGCCAGCTCTGTCTGTGGCGACCCTTCTCTATGGCCAGGCTGTGTTCACTCAGTCTGTATGTTGTCAATATTTTTCTCAGTTTAGGGCATTTTATTGTTCTCAGGTAATTTGCCAGTGTGAATTCTCTTTTTAGGGTCAGATAGCATTGTACTTTACTTTGTGTTTTGGTGGTTTCTTTCCAGTATTGGATATATTTGTCTTTCTGCTTGTTGCTAATGTGGTGTGGT